>NW_026944233.1:0-31182 GCF_033297405.1 Parathielavia appendiculata | reverse complement strand
CTTTCGAAGCTGGATGTCAAGTTGCGGACGCCAACACCCCCTGGGACCCCTTATGAACCACAAACACCATGGGTCTCCAAGACGCCCCAAACTACCAACGAGGCCTTTTCGCAGTCTACCCTTATCAAGGATCAGATTGTGAGACACCAGGGAAGCTCTCCAACTCCGATTTTAGCTGCTGTCGACCAGCTTTCGAAGGGAATGCAAGCGGTTTCCTATCGGGTTATCCTTTTCGAGGCCGAGGTACGGACACTTCAGGAGGACAAACTCCTCCTTTTCTGGTGGAAGACGTCGCCAACCGGCCGCTCAAGGCGAAGAGCCCGAAGGTCGACGATGGCGTACCGCAAGAGAACACACGGCTCGCCTGGCGCTCCGTTCGTTGCTACATCACTGCCCTTACGGACCTCTACCGTACGCAGAAGGCGCTCGGAATCAATGCCCACCCTTCACCCCGCGAGGATAACGTCCGGGAGTACCTCAAGACTTTGCAGCGGCGCGATGCGCAACGGGACAAGGCCAATTACGCCGATAAAGGCCGCGACACCTTGCTAGACGGCTATACCGAGCAGAAATTTGAAAGCGTTTGCCGTGAACTGTGGGCGCGCGGCGCTAGCTCGCCAGAGTGCCACCTTCGGACCCTTGTTGACATGCTGCTCGGCCATTATATGCTTGCGCGTGGCGGCGACCGGCGCAACGCCGAGCTTTCGGACCTGTTTACCTTCGAGTTCACCGGTGAAGGCCCGACTCGGTGTATGCCGCTAATTTTTACAACGCGCGCCGGGAAACAGAACCAACATGGCCGTCTCGAGACCGCTGGCGCCCTACGGAATAGGCGGCCACATATCTGCCTACTCAGCGGCCTTGCGTTCTACCTCCTATGCCGTTGGGACTTGAGTAACGAGCCGTTCCCGGACTTCAGCCAGCGCCCTGCGTGGTACGACATTCGGCTGCTAAAAAGCAACGGCGACGGCGCTGACCGGGCAGCCTCGCTGTCTTATAACACGCAGCGCGACTGGATTGTCAAGGCCTTCACATACGCCGGCGTTACTTCTCAGTAAAAGACACACATCGGCCGCAGTTCAGGGGCAAAGACAGCCGAGCTAAAAGGGGTTAGCGAGGACCAAATCCGTCGCGCCGGCCGTTGGAACCAGGAGCAGATGGTCGTCTGTTATCTCAATTCTCTGCCGCGCAAGTTTATGCGTACGATGGCCGGCCACCCTCCGCAGATGGGCTGCTTTGAGATCCGCCGCGCCGCTATTACGCCGCCGGAGGCCCTGCTCTCGATGATCTGGCCAAGCTTAGAGCGTTGGAAAGACCGGTTTGGCCGTAGCGACGACCAGATAAACGACCTTGCGGCAATGGGCTTGACGAACCTGCTTTTCTACCTCCGCGAGGTGATCCTACAAGACGCAGCTGTTCTTATGCCGCAGTTCCCTGGCAACTCGGTGTGAAATCACCCGGTCTTCCAGCACGAAGCGTGGCCGCCATTTGCACAGCAGATCTTGGCCTCTATTCAGGAGGAGGAACGGCCGAGCCAGCCAGTCTATACTAGTACAGGCAATGCCAGTCTTGGCCGACTACCTGAAATCCATCGACGCGCGTAACGAGGCTAGGGCGGCCGAGCTCAAAAACGAACTCTTGGCCGCAACAGCGGCGCAAACCGCGCAGCTACAGACATTACTGACTGCAGGATTTACTTTCGAAGTGAAGGCAGCTGTCTCGCAGGCCGCCGCCGCAGCAATTCTACTGCCGGTAGAAGAGAGGAGGGGAAGCCGGTATACGTCTGCCCAGTCGAGTATAAACGCGAGCCGTTCAACAAGCCCCAGCCCAGTGCCGGGCCGCTTCCCAGCGGGGTCGTACGACACTCACACTCCTGCGCCCGAACTGCGGCCGGACACCAACCCAGACCCAGAGTTGCAGCCGCCGCAGTACTCAATGTGCCGGGCGATCAAGACGGTTGAGGGCCTGTGGCGGGAGTGGACTGTTGGCCTGTCGGGCCGGCCGGCCATTGCAGCTCTCGACCGCAAATGGGGCAACCGCTGATGGGCTGGGCGGCGGGGCGAACTGCAGTGGTTCTCGATGCAGCTAGAGGTATTCAGGGAGATCCGGCGTATCGCGCCGGCGCGGCGGGTCAGTGAGCAGGCGGCGATGTACATGGTCAATATGCAGCAGCAGCAGACCGGCTGCTCTCTAAACCAGTTCTGCAAACGGCTGGGGGCCAACAGGCAGGCAGGCGTGTAACTCCGCAGTGTAGTAAAGTAGAATACTAATGGCAATTTGAACTGTATCTGGCTGCTCCTCCCTGCTGTTTTTAACCCCTCTATCTGTAAATATTTGACTTTCAAAATCGTCTGCGACGGCAGGGTGTGGACATATTGTTCATGTTTGTTGTGCCTTTTTCTGACCAAAGGGGGAGCCCTGTTAGGCCCGCCAGGTTAGCATGTTGGTATTGCCCCCGTGTGTGATTGGTGGTGATAAATGAAGATAGTTCCTTAGCCCTCCTCTCTTCTCAACCGGGTCGGAGCCGTCTCGAACTTATTAGTTAGCTCGTTGCCCAGAACTTGGTCACCCTTTACATTCGATTAGCTCTATCTCCCTGATCGCCTGTCGGTCTAACAGTAGGGCATCAGCAGCCGAGCTTCTGAGTTTCCAGTGCCACGACTTTCCAACAGTTGGTAAAGAAAGAGACGGATCGAGCCATGCCAAGCCAACTTCACCGTATAAACGTTGATCACCGCAGGCCCCCATAACGTACGACAAGAACACCGCACTCTCATCGTTGTGACCGCAAGTCGTACACTGACCCGCATTGATGTAACTCGGGTCCAAAGCTCGTTAAAAGCCGCAGTATCATCAAGTCTGGGAGGAAATCTGAAATTCTTACTAAGATATGCAAGGTATTATAATGTGTGTAGTTAGACATCTAACTGTTGACAGAGAACCCAGGTTGACGCCATCCACGCCGTACACCATCACCATGACTATCCCTTCAAGTTATCCTCCGGCGAATACTATACAAATTCATACTCCCTTCTATTCAAACAAGAAGCCCGCCTATTCACAAACCGCTATCAAACGGATGCGCATTCTCGCCTCCAGAGCTCTTGTACGCCTCCCACGCGGCGCACATATCGTGCATCTCCTGTGGGATCCCCGCCTTCCGAACCGCCTTTGGCTTCACCAAGAAGTTTATGTACAGCCCGACGCTCGCGTGCCAGGCGGTATGGCAGTGGAAGCCCCAGACGCCCGGGTTGGTGGCCTCGAACTGCACGACGAGGTGTCCCGACCGGCGGAGAAGCTCCGTGTCGGCGCGGGCCGGGTTTTCCGGATTGATGACGGTCCCGTTCCAGGGGCCGTCGCCTTCACTGACGATCTGGAAGTTGCCGCCGTGCAGGTGGAAGGGGTGGATTGAGAAGGTGTTGTTGATGACGACGCGGACGTGGCGAGCCTTCTCGGGGATGCTGGCCGTGACATGCTGCGGCGCCGAGAGGTACGCCGCGTTGCCGTCGGCCGCTTCCAACAGCAGGGGACGGCTCCAGTCGGCCTGGAAGGTCACGTTGTTTTGGTACCATTGGCGATTCCCCGTCGCGTTGGCGCCGAAGGTTACGTTGTAGTAGAGGGTGATGTCTGGCTTGGCCAGTGGTTTCTTGAAGAGGGGCTTGACCTTGGGCAGAACAAGCTGCAAGGAAGGGGCGGGCTATGGTTAGCTGTTTTCCGGTCGTTTACCCAAATAGGAAAGAGGTAGCCACCACTCACATTGCCACAGGTGAAGTCGGGAATAGTGTACGGGTTGGGGACCGGGACGGCACCGGCAGGGGCTTGGTCGTAGTAAACGGTAGCCAGCGTCTCGTTGACGAAGGTGGTGGCGCACTGGGTGCCGCCTTTCGTGCGCATGTAGTAGGCTGCCTTGGGGTCTCCGGTCGCATGGACGAGCACTTCGGCCCTCTGGCCAACGCCGAGCGCGACATAATCCACTTCGTACGGCTCTACCGGTGTCCAGTCCATCGAGGTCACCTGGAGCTTGTGGTTATCGATGGAGAAGATCTGCAGGGCTTGCACGCCGGTGTTGATGAGCCGAAGCCTATGGACCTTTCCTGCCTGGAAACTGAATTGGGCGCGTTCGGCGTTGCTGTCGCACTTGTGGTTGGTGGTCGACAGGGAGCAGTTGTAGTTGTTCTTTCCGTTGATCAGGTGGTTATCCGAGTGAGGCACCCACACCTTGAAGTCAGTGCTGTTGGAGATGGCATTCTTGGCAACTTGCTCGTAGGGCATATGGTAGTAGTCAGAAAGAGTGACGGGCCCCAGGTCGACGTCGTACTTCTGCGACGGTCCGTGGATGACAATGGGTCCCCAGAGGCCACCCCCGTATTGCAATGCGTGGTGCCCATGCCACCAGCTGGCTCCATGGGTGGTTGCTCGCCATCTGTAGGTAAAGCTCTCTCCAGGAGCGATGGGGCATTGAGTAACGCCGGAAACGCCATCCATCCATGGTGAACCTTCATGGTGGATGCTACGGCGGATGTTAGTACCTTCCGCACATACAACTCAGGCATCACGAGTGGACTCACCCGTGCCAATGGATTGCTGTGCCCTCCTCCGGCCCAGTGATGTTGTTATGAACTGTAACCTCCACTACGTCGCCCCAGTTGGCCTCTACGAGAGGACCGGGAAACTGGCCGTTCACGGTCAGGAGGCTCTGCTCTGTAAGAGGAGTTGAGTTAGCCCGATGTGAAACCACACCTTAAGGGGGTTGAATCGAAGAACTCACCGAAACCATCAGGTGCCAACGTAGTCCTTTGGATGATCCAGTCGTACTTGCGTACGGCTCCAGTTTTTGGCGCGTCCTCGGGATCTGAGTGGACTGTGCGACGGCCCCAGGGAGGGCTTCCTGGGCCTTTGCCATTGGCACCGACATATGAGAGAAGGTACGGGCCAGGGGGGTACGCATACGCGGACTGCGAGAGCCCGATGACGACGCTGTACCAACACCACGCATGCGTCAGCTGGCTTGATTTCAAACTTTTACTGAACTCAAGATCGTACCTGATCGTCGCTGACACGAGCGTCGGCTTCATGTTGCTGGTACGTAAGCTAAGGTAAGGGGGGGCAATCTCGGGAAAGCGGCTTGTCTGTTAGGAAATTATGGTAGAAACGATAAAGGTTACTGTAAGGGGTAGGTGGCTGGCTTTGAATCTGCATTCACTAAAGCCAGAAATTCACAGAAACACAGATGGCATGTTCATATATGCTCGTAGACGGCGCTGTGCTGACAGTCAATTATAATTCTTTGCATGGCGCCTGGCATCCCTGAGTGCACTGGTGCAGAACCTGAAGTGCTCAGCAACCCCAGCCCACAGCACAGCCAGCGCCGCTCACCTTTCCTCCAGCGCCAGGCACGCTTTTGGCTTGCCCGCGAGTCACAATTCAGCAGTCAACCGCTTTAATCAGGTAAACATGCGTCGCACTGCCTTCCGACGCAACGCCATAAGCGAACGCTCCGAGGCCTTCAAGGAGCCTCTACCTATTTTGGTGGTCTCAAGCGAGACGCATTGAAAGCAGTAGGGCTTTGTGGCTTGTTAGAGGACAAATCAACGTCCACGACGATTTGTGGCGTTTCCTGAACCTACCTCATACCTGAGCTTTTCTTTACCGATCGAGTGTAGCACGGCGAGCTAGCCAGATCTGGTGAATACGATTCCCCAGCTCAGCCCTACCATCCGGAACATGATTTCCCGGGATCGGTAGGGCCGACAGGCGCACGTCAGGGGTCAACTCCGATAATTACTTCGCCTCACCCCCAACGACGAATGAGACGCGTTACCGCAGTGCGGCTGATCTGTGAAAGGGGTCTACACGTGTACAACAGGTACACGGAGCGCCAATGCCGCTTCTCGGACTCTCCCGGGCTGTGTCAGACGCAAATTGTCGGAACGACTTTTTCTCTGAATCATCTGTGAGCGTCTTTGGTGAACTTGAGCCTTGCGTCGAACTCGAGCTTGCCCTCTAGTACCCGGAATAGGTAAGCGGGCGCCAGAGTGTCGTGCATTCGCACCAAGCGAGGATTTTTATGCAAACATACCGGTAGTAAGGTAGGTAGGTACCTTTGCGAATGGAGACGCAGGAATCGGGGTGAGCCTGACCAGGAAATTGTGGACCTCGGCACGTCCATGTTCTAAGGCTACGTTACCTTACTTTGTGCTCTGAAGTAGAATTGGGCCATATGATCGATGAAGTCCGTAGATATATACCTGAAACGATACAGTGCAGTAACCTCACCCAGCAGATCGAGTCCCCATCTTTTGTATCGCTCCGATATGTGCTTTATACCTGAAAGAAGCCCCAAACGCCAGGTCGTAATTCATACATAAAATGCAGATCCAACAACAGGGGCAAGGCCGTAACCAGCCTGTCACCTCCAAAAGCCAAAAGCTACACCCAAAGCAACTCATACCATGCGCCAGACACCCTTCCAACCAACCTGCTTCACCTTTGCAACAGCAACAAGCAACCCACCCACAAGCATGCACGTCGCGGCAAAGATCTGTGCATACAGAAAATCCCCGTTCCCATACTGTACCAGACACCCGCCGATGGGCGGGCCGGCCAGGCACGCAAGACTGATGAGCGTAAAGATCATGCCGATCCGTACGCCGAGCTTGGTCATGTCGGACGTGACTTCGCCCATCGAGGCCGTAAACAGCGTCTGCACCGCGTTGGCGGTGAACGCATAGGCGACAACCCAGGCCGTGAGCCCTGCCGTGGAGCTCACGGCCGTCCAGGCGAACACGTTGAGGCTGCTGAGCAGCAGAGACGCCACCAGAGTGCGTAGCGGTTTGAAGAAACGGTCCGCCAGGAAGGGCGGGATCAGGCGGCCCGTGATGCCGACGGCTGACATGATGATGAGGATGAGCAGGGCGCCGTCGTCGCCGAGGCCGAGCTCGTTGCGACCAAAGAGGGGGACCTGTAAATGGTGTTAGATAAATTACATGGGTATGTCGGGCTGGAAGGGGTGGGGTCACGTACATAGTAGTAGGCAAAATAGACGCCCAACATGGCAAAGAACATGCCGATGCAGAAGAAGAGGTACGGCGGCTCGCGGAAGGCCGAAAGCTCTAGGAACGGCCCCGACTTGCGCGTCGCCTTCTTCGGCCGCGCAAGGAGGTATATCGCGATGCTGTTGCTGAGAATGATGAAGCCCATGACGCGGAGCGTCCACTGGATGCCCACTCTCGGAATCAGCTCGCGGGCAATGACGGTGAAGACCACGGCGCCGATGGGCGCGCCGCAGGAGCTGAACCCCAGCGCCAGCCCGCGCCGCTTGGTAAAGTACTGCGAGACGAGCCAGACCAGGGCCGTGAAATGCAGGCCGTTACCGATGCCTGTGGCGATGCCCTGGGAGAGGAGGAATTGCCAATATTGGGAGGAGAAGGAGGCCCCAAAGACGCCGCCGAGCTGGAACACGAATCCCAGAAGGACGGTGCTGCGGAAGTGGCCCGCGTCGATGGCTCGGCCGCTGATGGTTCCGAGAAGGAAGAGAAGAAAGATTTGCACCGACCCGATCCACGAAATTTCGGACGGCGACTGTGGCAGGAGCTTGACGTAGTAGGCTTGGAAGACGCCAAAGGCCGTGATGAAGCCGAAGCCGTCCAGCACGAGAAGGAATGCGGCCACGACTTGAATCCAGCCCCGGCGCCCTCCATCTGGTCCGTCTTGTACAGACCAGACGAGTTTCGCCTTTTCCTCGTCAAGAGGAAGCGGCAAGTGTGAACCATCGGCGTGTATCTGGTGCTGCTGATTGGGATGGGAGACGTCCGAGACTGCCATGGATATGTGGCTGCGGTTATAGTGGTGGAATGGCGCATCGCCGAGCGAGACTTCGTCGAGAACTAGGGCGTGAACACGGCTAGTTTTCGTTGGGTACGTCCCATAGACGGGAACTGGGGTGAAAGGTGACGAGCATGCATCGTCGTGGTCAGATGTTGCAGGCCAGCCCAAGTCATTGGTGGAGGCCCCGGCAATCTCAAAGGATTTCTGGCCGGTGCAGTAGTCGTCTGGACTCAACTCGAAATCGAAAATTCCGAGATAGTTGACATTTTCGCTGCTCTCTGAGATGGGCATGCCGTTCTGGAGATGCCAAACTCGACTGGAAGAGTAGACTCCTTCTCTTGTGAGGTATCCTTGTTCGAAGTGAGGGGCGTGGTCGTTGTCCATGATGGATTTGATGCCGTCTGGTAATTGAGCAGCGGCCTCTTAAGGACTATGGCCTGAATGAAGGAGGGTGATGGGTTGATTGGCGTTTACCAGACGAGCTCAGGGGCATCCGGCATCATGCCATGCACTGGATGATGGGATGGAGAGAGAATGAGGCCGAGCTCACCAGATTCGCTAAAAACTCAAATAAGGATTCGCTTGAAGTTCGACATCAACTGGGCGACAACAGCGCCTCGCTAAGTCTGACCGCGCCAGCGATTCTGCGGTACCACAGGTTCCGAGTCTTTGTTCGTCATTTCTCAGCCTCACCGGTGAGGCGGCTCGCCGGCATGAGTCGGAGAGAAAGCCCAACTCAACTCAGAACCAATTCGGTAAGGAAACCGAGACACAACTGGTCCGCTGGAAGAATCGTGACGAAGATCTGAGAAGGAGATCTCCTGAGTCGGGCAGCGACCGTCAACACGGGGTGACGGGAAGGTGGCTTGCCCAAGCCACCGTGCCCTTGCAGCCAGCCGACAGGTTACAGCACACCCAAAATATCACATCCAATTAATTAGCTATCTCCGCAAAGGCTGCATCCATGCGGAACTTACCGTGATGCCTTCTGTAAGAGGTTACCTAGATGCAAGTCCCAGTCAACTCTGTCACAACCACCTCCGAATCCAAGCCTATAGGCTGGCAACTTGACATGGAAGTTTCGAGGGCGCGCTTGTTGACACCGCTAATTTGCGGAACAGTCGGCTTCGTTCGCTTGAATCAGCACCTCGATCACCTTGCAGCCCTCGCGCAAGGTGCTGGCTGTGCATCTGACGGGTCTTTGTGTCGTGTTACTGTCAACGGGTAAACCACTTCTGCTGTAGGCTGTTGAGAGGGGTCCGAGGGCCGAGATCAACGGCTGCGTCCAAGATGTCGGGGATCGTCTCCTAGTGCACAAAGTATAAGAGGTATAAGGATGACAACAGTTTGGCACTGGAAGAGAACCCACAAGACACTCACAACATAAGCCAACCGAGTCTGGAATCCACTCTGTTCCCAAAGTCATCTTTTTGCAGATCTCCAAGTCTTCCTTCTCTCGGGTCATTCCAATCCCAAACACATAATATTTGCTTGCTTTACTCTTGCATTTCTTACCAACACCCTGAAAATGGAGCTCATGATGCCCAGCTCCCCTATTGGGACCGAGTCCCGGATGAGCCTGGACAAGCAGCTCTCCTATGAAAAGCGGCTTTCCGAGTTGGAGCTCCAAATCCAGGCTCTTCTGAACTGGAAGAAGGCCATTCTCGCCACATTGACCCTGACCATTCGGCCTACCGCACCTGCTCCCACCCGAAGAAAGTCAACCGCCGATGTTGTTCCCGTAAAGCGCAAGGACTCGATCCTACTGGCTGTTCAGACCTTAGCCGAAGATGTGCTACAGGAGAAGACAGCGCCAGCGGCCATCTTCAGTACGTCAATATCTTACCGGAAGCCCTGCAGTATGGATACCTCGTGCTAACCATCGAGATGCAGACAGCACCATTGTGGCCGAACCTGACGAAGTGAAACCCTTGCCCCTTTTGGCAGTCCAGACACCCTTCGCATCACCGGCCCCGCATATTGTGGCTCACAAGATTTTGGACGTCCTCCAAAGCTACGGGAAACACACCGAGGCTGATGGCGGCGACAACCACAAGTGGCTCGGACGCGAAAAGTTCCTCCCCCCGGTCGAACAGTATGTCAGGAGCCAGCAGTCCATCAAGATGATTCTTCCCTCCTTCCCGTGGAAGAGCGTCAACCGTGTTGACAAGGTGACTGGCGCTCTCCCTGATCTCGGAGAGGAGCTCGCTCTCGCCAGACTCAACGCCATTTGCGTGGATATTGGGAAAGTGTACGAGCACGGTGCCGAAATCCACATTGCCACTGATGGTCTGGCTTTCAACGGTATGCTCTCTTTTACCTTTTTCAATTGACACTTGCATCGCTGACAACATCGTGCTAAACCAGACGTCGTCGGCATTTCAGACGAGGACACCTGGGAGTACAGCGTTGCCCTCCTGGACATGGCAGCCAAAAAGGGCTTCAAGGGGATCAAGATGCTGCGCGTCATGGACTTCCTCGGCCACACCGATCCCAGAACCCCCCTCACCAAAGACCAGTACCTCTCCCTCGTGGCCAAGAGCCGCGCCGAGCTCGAATCCCAGTTTGGCGGGTCAGACAAGGAGGTGCGGCACATGATCGAGACGGACAACGACACGCTCCTGACCTACCGCGGCTTCATCCGCTTCCTCGAGACGGACCTCCGGCACTCGCCCGTGGCGGCACACGCGCGGTCCGGCCAGCACTACCGCCGCATCGTCAAGGAGGTCGCCATGAAGATGATGATGCGCGCCGAGGCCTTCACCAAGATCATCCAGGCCAAGTGTCCGGACTACGTGCGCCTGTCCATCCACCCGTCCAGCGGCGCCGTCAAGCTGTCGGTGCCGCTCCTCGTCGAGAAGAGCAACTCCAGGGGGTTTCCCCGCACCCCCTGGCACAGCTCCGTCGCCGTGGCGCTGGACGGGGGATACCGCTCCGTGCACGCCAAGGACGTGCGCGAGACGCACGATATGGTCTTCAAGGACGGCAGGCCGTGGTGCTTCCGCGAGAGGTCGGACCTGTTTGACTTCGGCGACGACGTCGAGATTGAGCACCTCTATCCCTGCGGCGTGGAGATCCGGCCCCGGGCTAATGCTGTTCGGGCGGGGGAGGCTCGATTGGACCCGGCGGCCGAGGAGAAGGTGGTGAAGCTGGCGGCGTTGCAGCCTGTGAGACTGGTAGGGTTCGCCAATGCAGCAAGGCTGCCAAACTGAGCGGCATTGGACGTAGGCTTGAGAAACAGTGGCCACGGTGGGCACAGAAATAATGTTTCCGGATTGAATCGGGAGTTAAGGGGTTGTATCTTCCTGCCTTGATTGCCCTCGGCTTGGATACAGGCAACTGGTTCCCGGTTATTCTCTGTTGTTAATTTGTTACTACAACTTCAACACTCATATATTTCTTCTTGTCTGTCAGAATTGAAGAGGAAATGGGGTTATTGTACTTGTACAATGATTATGGGACTTGTCCGTCTCTTGGTCATCACCTGGGTATTTGTCGCATGACTTGTTGCCTTCCAAGGAAAATCGGGTGGGTGCAGGAAACGCAATAATGGCAAAGGCGAGCACTTAGCAAGGCAGTCAAGCAATACCAGGTAGCAGAAAGTGTTGGGATGGATTCGATGGAATTGAGTGCAAAGCATGATCTTGATTGCTTTTGGAAAGTGCGAGGCAAACAGCACTTGACGTTCTTTGTTGTTTTTCTTTTTTTCTTTCTCCTTCCTCCTCTGGCAGCAATCGATCTCTCTTCCCGAATAGTTACCGACATTTCCTTACCTTGCTTCAAAACCCGCAGTCTCGTACCAGTCATTCAAGATCCGTTTTACACCAGCACCATGCGAATCGACATTCCGGACATGTCGATGCCTACGGTGACTTCCAAATCCAAGATCTTGGTTTCGCGGAAGCGGGATCGCCGCCCGGCCACATCCTCCAGCTTCATGATGAGCTGCTGGACGGCATCATCTCGGCAGCCGCGGAATAGCCTGATAACATTGATAGTGCCGAATTCTATACGCTCTATGCCGACCGACGCGCCATGACGCTGGTGTACCGTCGCTTCCATCGCCTTGCCACGCCCATTCTCTACTCCCAGCTGATTGTCGCGCTCGAAATATCATCAACCGTGACGACTTCAGCTGAACTGCCCGAGCCTTTGCCAAGTTGGGGTCCGCCCTCTCCTCCCACGGATCCCTTCGTCTACCGGATTGATCCCATCGGCAAAGACACAGCACCTTCTCCACTGCACATTGGTAATCAAACCCCATTCTGTTAGGTTTCTGCAGGGAGCTGGTTTTCGACATGGAGACAAGCATTAGAATGATCCTGTCCTACGATGGAATGATTCGGCCGTGTACTTGGACGACTCAGCTTTACTCCAGTGCGGCAAAGACCTCGTAATATGTTACAGGTGTCGGAACGAAGCCGCCTTGATGGCTGCATTCAACGGACCTCGGTGGTTGATTGGTGCCAGCACTGCAACCCCTTTTTCAAACCTACATTATGCAAGAGTAAAAGTGGGGCTGGTGAGGCACTTCGTAGGGCAGACCACACAGCTGCAGCCTGCACCGCCACTGGACCTGGGCAGCTTTCAAAGTTCAGCCCTCGAGTTTCAGTTCGGCCTCTCCACTCTCCATAGATCTCTCTCAGTCAATCAGCACTTCAAGTACAGAGTAAGGTACCCCGGACTTTGACTGCATCAGATCCGCCCGCTAACCCATCGTCAAACCGAGGATCTGAACAATTCGCCTCCTCCATTTTGCCCGTCATGAGCTTCAACTGGAAGGCCATCCTCCTAGAAGACAATCCTACCGACGCCGAGAATCGGGTCAAGGCTCAATTGACACGAGGGGTGAGCCCTCTATCGACCTCGTTTTATGGTAAAACGCTCCTGCACGCGGCCGCCATCGCGAACAGCCTGCCAGTTGTGCGACTTGCCATCTCCTTGGGCATTCCAATCGACGCACGAGCGTAGACTCGGGGCAAGAATGGCCCGGCATGAGAAACCGACTCTGGGATGGACAGCACTGTTCTACGCTGTCAGAAACGCAAACTATCATATAACCCGTCTCCTTCTCGAGTCCGGAGCATCCAATATGCTATCGAGCATTCGAGAAACTCCACCCATGGTTGCGGTGCGACAGCGAGCAGAGGACATCTTTTGGCTCTTGATCGAGTTTGGCTTCTGGCCCGCCTGGACCACCTCTCGACACTCTCGTCCGCTGCGATATCCGCCGGAATTCGTCGACCAGCAGATCGCACAAATGACGTCCCCAGCGGCTCTGATAGAATACCTGGAGACTTTTCTCCTTCAATCGTTCGACCCCCAGCTTTCTCAGCCGAGCACCGCGGCCTTCTGTGCAAGGTGCCTGGCGCGTCCTGCCGGCGCCGAACCGGCTGCTCAGGAGGCCTGGCGAGTAGAGCAGTCAGCTACGATAGCGAGATGGATACCCATAACCGACGCTTTTAGCTACGGCTTTCTCAGGCGCTGTAGGATTTGCAGACAACCCGTCGTCGCGTTACCGCCCCCGTTTGACGCAAACCTTGGATCCAAAGAAAGGGTCATCGTTCTGCCCTCCGACTACCCCAGCTGGATTCATGCCCACAACAACAATAGTGATGGTTCGTGCCTGTGTTTGTTTGGTATCTTTCTAATTCTCGAAGAGTGTACATCGAAGACCTAATATCACAAAGCTTTGGCGGTGTCTGTGAGCCAGTTCGACAGTTTTGTATTGGCTTACAAAGTTCCAGATTGACGTGGCAGGCCTTTGGTTTACCACCTTCCGACCAGACTGGTATGGTGTTTGATGATGTCTTGTGCTGTGCTAACAACCCTTTTCTCAGCGGACTTCCTCCAGCTTCTGAAACTCCGTTCGAACCTGCCGGGATTAGGGAGCGCCGGCTCCCGTTGTGCACTGCTCCTGCCGGCTTACTGGCTTCTCCGGTGCCTCAAGAGTCACCCAGAATGCGCCAGGGACATGGAGCGGCCACCGCTCCCAACAAGGGTAATAGACGTTGTGGACGAGTACCTTGCGGACCTTGTATTGGTGAGCGAAAATGTTGTTCCCATTCAGACGGGGTTTGGAGGGTCAATCATTCTCAAGGGTTTGTTGATTCCAGTCATCGTTGATGGCAACAAGGTGCTCTTCGTTCCGCTGGAAGAGCGTCAGCACCCCAGGCTTTTCGAACCTGGCATTCCGCAAGATGAGCACCACCTCTGGTACCTGGAGCGAGGCGGGGAATGGCGGCCTGATCAGATGGAGTGTCGACGCCGGGCCGGATTTGCGTTGAATATGGGCGGCTTTGCGTCGGGACTGGATGTGGTGGACTTGGAGGCGGGAATATACAGGAGGGTGGGTTTATGTGTCTGGAATGCTGATTTGAGTCGAGTACTGGGAAGCTGCTTCAAGTATGGGAAGCTGAACAGCATGGACACCGTCACGCTGTTGTAACCTGTTTGCGCCGGGATATAAGTCCGTGAAGTTGGGTCACCCGTAGGGGTGACTATTCCCTCATGTAAAGTACCTAAGGTACCTACCTACAGTAACTTGGATATCCCAGTCAAGTTCTAGATTCGGTATAACTTCCAACCGCAGCCTCCCTAGGTACCTAACCTCCCTGTCCCTCACGCAGCGCAGGGCCCCCTCATGACAACCCCACTAGGGTTCTCCATTCCGGGGGCGAAGTAGTTCTCAACACCCAGGGGACACATCGCAGTAGTCTCGGCCCCGGCGAGCGCGGAATCCTTGACGAGATGCTGGCAGGAGCCCGGGTACGCCGATGCGATACAGTTGGGCTTGGCGTAGCACAGCTCGCAGCATTCCTCGGCGCTCGACGCCGGCGGCGTCTCTATCCTGTTGCCTATTCCTTCGCCGTTGGGATTGTACCTGCAGGCGCAACGCTCACAGGTCGGGGGCGGGGGCTGGACCGTGGTGGTTGCGGTCGCGGTCTGTTATTTTCAAGGGGGAAGGAGTCAGGAGTATGTTGCGCCGAGAGAAAGGGGGGGTTGGATGCTGGCATACCGATGTCACCGTCACCGGCTGCGGTATAACGACGGTGGTTACTTCGGTCGACACGCTGGTTTCAGGGACGACAACGATGACCATGGTTGTCTGGGTGCTGGTAGTGGTTGACGTAGAAGCAGTGGTCATGCCGATGGTGATGGTGGTGGGCTTTGGGTTCAGGCAGCTGCACGCCCGAGAGAGTTTCCAAGCCGGATGCCGGAGCAGATTCTTCTTGATCAGGTCGACGCAGCTGGGCTTGGCACTAACGACCGGCTTCGAGGCAATCCGTTTCTGGACGCCCGCCGCAGCGGTGACAGTGGCCGTGACCGTCTCATCCTCGACTATGAAGACAGTGGAGCTTGAGGTCGTCTCGACCGTGGTCAATCTATTCCCCATTCCATTAGAATATGTATCATGGTTAGCCATGGGCCAGCCCATGGCAGAAACTACTCACGTCACCTTGGTTGTCGTTGCACTGGTCGTGAAGGTTGCCCTGATAATCTCGGTCGCGACCGGGGTTTCGGTGCTGGCATAGATGGTGACAGGTTCAATGGACAGATAGTTACTGCAAAAATCCGTGGCTTGCTCGACAAGGCTGTCAACGCATCTATGGGGAACAGGTTTCTGGCAGCTGAAGTACTCAAGGACCGCATCGACGGAACAAACGTCGAGAAAAGCGGCAGCGCCCGCAACCGCAGAGGGCAGCAGCCCTCCGCCAACAGCTGCAGTGAATCGCATTTCTATTCAACGAGTGACGAAAAGAGTGGCAGAGTCAGACGGTGACTCTTGGAAAACGCGAGAAATGGTAAAAATGGAGAAATGGTCTCAGGCTACAATCCAAGAACTGGGAGGTGAGCGGTGACTTTAAGGCCAACTCCCCTTGATGATCTCCATTAGCCACCCCACTCAAATATTGCGAGCCTGAGTCGGATCCGGCCTAGCCTTAGCTGAGGTGGAGAAGCTGAGGGATGGCAACCAGGTCTGGGTGGTATGAATGAATGAGTCTGGCCAAGGCGGGCTTTCGTGACGTAGGGGGGTTTAATATCAACATTTTGCTGCCACGAGGTCGCCCTCTTCTTAAGCCACCCCTTCTTGGTACTAATGCCATGTGAGCTCTCCCACAACCATCCCTCTCTTTTACCAACATCAGGGTCAAACTTGGTTCTTTCGTCAATTTCCCGGAGCCCTCACTGTCTCCGAGTCTGGCGAGTCTTGCTATCTTAAGCATAGTAATCTTATTCCACGTGCATCTGCCGCCGCATCCAGCGGTTTCATACCCTCGGAAACCACGGCATTTTTGTTACCTCAGGCTGCTAGCTCAACTCCCCCAAATCCAGCGTCATTTTGCCTAGTTAAGGCTTTAAATAGATACGTATCTTTTTCTGCCAGCAGAAAAGCACCACCATTTCGATTCCGTTTTCCAGGAAAACGTCCAGTTTCGCTTGAGCTTCGAGGCTGAGCAAACCCATCAACTAAGCAATAGAGTCGCAATCTGATGCCCTATCCATTTAGCGATTCTTTTGCGTACGCCGATTCCCTTCTGCAGTCGCAGCTTTTTCTTCGTTCTCGACTGGCTCTATCGCCCTAACTCATTCCTATCACCTTTTCCTGTCGATCTCCCGTTTGCTGTTACCCGCGATCACGTTGCCCTGAATTACCATGCTGGAGCTGACACAAACCCACCGGCGGTGCCGTGACTAGTGCCTCCCTTCTCGGCGTCCCCAACCTTGAACTATGTAGCTACCTTGGCAATTCGGGTGCCAAGGCCATTGCTAGAAATGGGAATGGATTGTGTGACCTCAGATCCTGAAGATCCAAGAAGTTGTCACTCTCAAAAGGATGGAGAGGAAAAGAAGGAGGTCACAGACTACAAGGCAACGACACAAGGCATATTCGTGGGCAAGACTTTGCTTGGTCCAAACACTAGGTACAGCTTAGTATGTTTGAGATTTAAAGTTTAATGGTTAGTTGCTCTCCTTTCGGCCCCGAGCAGTCGGCCGAGATGCCGAAGCTCTGACGGAGCTCTTGACGGGCCGCATCGTTAAATGCGGTACAGGGCGATGCCGGCTCATGCGAGTCCCCGCTGATACAGGCTTACTCGCTGCCACTGAGGGTTGCCGAAACCTCCATCCGGCTCAGCCTGTTAATCACAGTCTAACCGGCATTCCTATGAATGAATTCGGAAATCTTTACCTGGCATCGAAATATAATAACCATCTTCTTTTGGAAATGCCTAGTTTAGAAACCAGAGGGCAATCTAGAGAGGTTAAACTCGTCGTAACTCGGGGGAAGACGTGTGGTTCGAGGATGACACAAGACGGGAAGACCATGGGTGTCCACAAATTCAGGTTGGCGAAATGAGCATAAGAGTGTGGGCTAGGAGCGAAGGCGATACTCACTGACTGGCGCAATTGGAGGAAAATGGAATCGGGGAAAGAGGGAGAAAGAGAAGTCGAGAATACAACAAACCGCACGGTCGGAGAGGAGGGGCTCTATTTAATGCTGCGGGCGCACTGCGCGCTGCGAGCGGGGCAATTTAGCCGCGGGCGCTATACGAGGGGCGCTTAATCCGGCGGGTGCGACCGCGAGTTCGCTCTTTACTAAATTCATATGAACGGCATTCCCGCCAGGGCGCGTCTCAATTTCATCCCCAACTTGAATTCCTCCGTGGCCGTAAGTTTCAAATTCATCTCCTCCATCTCACATGTCAGAGTCTCGCCGTCACCTCATCGCTCTCATGATCACTATCATCGTCATCGGGTGAAGTGGTCAAACTAGGTAGTGAGTATACATTACTACATAGTTACTGTCTAGTTAGGCGTTGAACGATTATGATGATACCGGTTCACCTCAGTTCGAACACTCTAACCCCAAAAACTCTCTCACCGATACCCTCGATACTCATCCGGCACAACGGGCCATTTGTCCACCCCGTCCTGAATGACCATGCCCATGCCCCCGAGCAGGTGACTTTGGATATGACAATGAATAAACCACACGCCGGGCTGGGTCACATGGTACCGCACCGCCGTCCAGGTGGCAGATCGGACGCCAGCGCGGGAAGGGTCGCGAATGAGTCCCTGCGCGGCGGATCCGCAAAGTTGAACGTCCCCGCGGGCAGCGCCCTCGCTGCCTCGGCCACGCTGCTCCAGACCCACTCGCCCGTGCCCGTGCCGAGCAGCCACATCTTGTTGCCGTGTTTGTGGATTGGGTGCGCGGGCTGCGGCGCGGCGGCCGTGACGAAGACCAAGTCGATCCAAGTGTTGTTTTGCGTCGTGATGGTCACATTGTTGCGGATGTTGGGCTGCGGGGAGAAGAGGATCACTTCGGAGGGAGGCGAGGAGGACTCGTCGGTTACGTTGGCGGGGAGGGAGGTGGTGTTGAGCGCCCACGAGTAGCTGTTGCCTGTGGCCTTCATGCGGAGGATGAAGGTTTGGTCTGCCGGCGCGGCGGAGAAGGGCTCGGGCGGACTGAACTGACGCTGGGCGGATTGGTTGAAGAAGGTTATGTTGGAACCTGCAGGGCGACGACCGTTGAGATATGCGCTGGAAGAAGCTATTCCCAGTCAAAGCAGTGGATTGAATTTTTAAGGTGGTAAAAGTGATTGATTGACCATGCTGTTGATGGGCATGGGAGAGGACTAAGTATGTAAGGAAGGGGTTGCAGTGCTGGCACCAATCAACCACCGAGGTCCGTTGAATGCAGCCATCAAGGCGGCTTCGTTCCGACAGGTTACTGAGGAGGAAGTCGGGAGGCCGTTGTCCTGGATGTAGCGGGTGGGACTTGGGATGTTCTGAGCGTCGCCTCTTGTTTCGACGTGGTAAGACAGCGTCGCCGATGCCGCGAGGAGCTGCGCCGTGGCGACGGACGCTATCCGGATAGGGTAGTCGCCTGGCTGGGCTTCGGTCAAACGGACAAGCACTGAGTAGCGGTCGCCGTTAGTCACGGTGATGGCCTCGACGAGTTGCGGTTTGATGTACTCGCCATCCACGGCGTAGATGTACATGGACAGTCCGTCGATCGAGAAGGACACGGTCACGAGGCCGAAGGTCCCGATGACGTCCAGCGCAACCCACTTCTCGTGATCCCCGGGCTTCTTCGTCACGGTGATGACCTCTTTGGTGCCGTTACTCGGGGTGCACGTGTCAAAGATGTCAGAGGGGACAGCCGATAGGTTGGTTGGGTACCCAGCAGCAATAACATCCGCAATGACCTTGCCCGGGAGGCACCCCTTGGCGGTGAAGCTGGTAGCGTTGCCCAGCCCCAGGTATGTCTTCTGATCCGACGTTAAGACGAAGGCGATGTACTCCGGTGACCAGCAGTCAACGCTCCCCTTGCCGTTGAACAAGAGTGAGTCGTAGCAGGGCAGCTCGATGCCCGCGGCTTTGGTGATGACGGCGATATCCTGAGACGGCATGTGTCGGAAGTCGAACACCATCAGGGGCTGGGAGCCCGCAGCCGCCCTCTCAATAGCCTTCAGAGCGTTTTTGTCGGTAGTAATCAGGCTGAAGGGCGTTGGCTGATCCTTGCCGGGGCGGATGATGATGGCCCCGTACAGGCCGTCGTCGAGCTGGCCAGACTGGTGGCCATGGTACCAGTAGCTGCCATACTGGGTTGCCGTCCACTTGTAATTGAATGAGTTTCCCGGCTGGATGTGGCGCTGAGTCACGCCAGGCACGCCGTCCGACCAGGGAGTCAGGTGCATCTCAATGCCATGGAAGTGCACTGTGGCATTGAGAGGCATCTTGTTGTGCACCCGAACCTCAACCTCGTCACCTTGGTCCACTTCAATGGTGGGCCCCGGGGATTGGCCGTTCACAAGTATCATCTCTCGCGACCAGCCATCGGGGGCGTAGATTTCCCACGTTATTGTGAGGTCGAAGGTCTTATGCCCGTGGCTTTTGTTGACAGGAGCGGCTGAACTCAGAGGAGACGCGAAGGCGTATGAGAGAAGAACGGCTAGCACAAAACTCAACCAGAGCTGAGTGTGCTCAAGAAGGTGCGCCATGTCCGAGGTGTAGGGACGAGCAGAAGCCGAAGACAACTGGTGGTGATGACGCGACCTGGACCATGGTGAGAGCACAGACGCCGTCGAACTGAGATTATATGCTCTTGTCTTACCCGTACCCATCTCCACCCACGCGGCGTTGCCTTACTCCATCGCGGACCGAGGAAGCCGGCGTCGATGCCCACGTCGGCGATCCTGTCCTATTTCTGAACTAGTGATGAAAAGTGTTGCCAAAGAAAGTGGGTTTGTGATGTAAATGCCCATTGAGCTTGCGCCGTGAGATATCTGCCTCACCGCCGCGCCATCCACTGGAGTGTTCATTGATTGAGTTCAGCTGTGAACATGCAGCTCAGCTCCCTGGAAATGGTCTGTAGCATAATTGAGAGCGGACACCACAATGGACCCAACTTGAACAGGTGCATAGTGCATTTACTTTAGGTACTCTAGGTAGTGAGGACCTGAGAGACGGGTTCGAAGATCAAAGCTGAACCAGTTATGAAAAGGTATTGGCACAGAGCCAGGACAAATTAGTTCTGTCTGTCAATGGGTGTACCCAGCAGGAGCTTCCTGATCTGGGAGTGGGGCCCCAGTTTGAGAAAATATCACGAGAGTAGCAATCCGACGGATCCGTTGGAAGAGCTGGGAGCCCCCGAGCCTCGTCGGTATTAGGCACGGAATACGGAAATGTATTCCTTCTGCCAACACTGTTGAGACGTGTTGGAAAGTCGCGGTACGTTACCCTAAAACGCTTGTTGCTGGAAGTCATGGAACTTGAACTCGGAAGCTAGGTTGCCCATGCTCTAGCGTTGAGGAGCAACAGGGGCTGGGAACAAACTAATTTAACAGGATCAGGACGATGCCTACCACTGGAAAAAGGAGGATCAAGGACCTTCAATAAACAGTCACTTGGTGCTCTGGAGCACTCACCCACTGTCTTGACCTCTCGTCGCTGTAACACCGTGGAATCATGGCTGTTGGTCTTCCAACAACATGGTTCTTAAGGTTGACGAAACGCTTGGCATATTTCTGGGAAGGAAAACGGAAGTGCTAGGCGGTGGGATTTGAGGTATTATTTGGCAAGAATACTTGTCCGAGAACATCGTCTAAGTCGGTCAGCGGGATAAAAAAATGAGAGATAGGTTTGATATAACTTACTTGGAGTAACGCTTCGATGTTTTCAAGCCAATTGCATGTAAAGTGATACCTACCCTTTACTACGTCTTTCGTCAAAGAAATCCTTCTAAGAAACTTCCATTTGCGAAGGTTGTATACTCGGAGATAACGACGGATCGTTAAGTAGGAGACTTGCTTACCAGTTACGTTGACAAGCGCTTTCTTTGCGAGGGATCAGTTCTTTTCGACGAGCAAAATGATATATCGCTTCTCCCTTCGAGTCAGGGCCGGAGGACGGCCGGTATGAGGCTGGGCTTCAAATATTTGGTGACTTTTCCAGTGCTCAATACAATGGGCGAAAGTACCTCGGGAGACGCGAAAGAGCTGGGCGACGGCGCGTTCGCTTTGGTTAGCTGCAAGGAGGATGCAGATAATTGCACGTGCCCCTGGAAATAGCTCCTATAACCTCCCACGACCGGCAGTTAAGTGGCAACGAAATCAGCCAAATTGAGCTTCATGATGTCGAACTGTGGTGGTTCGAAAGTTAGGAAGAGCGGGACGCGAGACGCGACCGCGTCAAATTAATGTGGGGTAGCCGGATACTTTTGAAACCCCACTGTACCCTCCTTTCCCAGGCTTTTATAGGGGATATAGGCCTACGGGACTACCTATTTAAGGTCAAGGTCTAGAGTTCCATACCCCCTACTGCGAGTGTAGCAAAGGTGGAGAGACTATAGAGAACTTAGTGGTATAGTGCTCTGTGACGAACCTCGAAGCCCCAACTTCTGAAAGGGACTCCTGAAGGTTATACTTGACAACGAGGTGAGGTTCGGTGAAGCCAAAGGGTTCACAACAAGCAATGTCCAAGGGAACTGACAATCTTGCACTTAAGTTGCTTACTGGAGAACTCCCAGAGTCCTCCAGAACGAGTGACTATATACTGACACGATTCTTCGAGTGCTCGCTGTGCTCGACGGTCGAGCACAGTTGTCACGAACCAATCATATATCGAGGCCTGGTGGGGCGGCGGAAGCCAATGAAGAGGCATAACACCAGGGGAAAGCTGAGATGGGGCCTGCAAGAAGGATCACCGCCAATGAAGTGAGCGCGGTGAGCGGCTCACCAAGATCACCGCCAAGAAAGGTGATCGCAGTGATCGCAGGTACGGAGGTACCTGGGGGAGGAAGCTGTATATAGTCTACGATCTTTAAGACTACGGGCATCACGGTAGCTTCCTCAGTAAGCAATACAAGCAGTTAGCTACACCTACTGTTGAGACATTTGCTTGTTGTGGCGAATCCCGAAACCCCAACGTCTGAAGGGGACTCCTGAAGGTTTAATTTGATAACGGGGTGAGGTTCGGTGAAGCCAAAGGGTTTACAACAAGCAATGTCCAAAGGTACCGACAATCTTGCACTTGAGTTGCACTGGAGAACTCCCAGAGTTCTCTAAAACGAGTGACTATATACTTGGTAGAGCGTTCATGATTGCCTATGATCGCAGTCTACCAAGAGCTATCCTTGATCGCCTTGGGTAGCCAGCTACCCAAGTCTACCCTTGATCGCCCGGCCCCCACGGCTACCGTGTGGGCTCGTGCGGTTCCTGCACTTCCTTAGGGGAACGATTGGCTCTGGGGTTCTGTCTTGTGCCCCACTGGGCCTGTACATATGGTTGGTTCATAACACGATGCCCCTCCTCGACGTCTCACGTCCCGAAAGACCCAGGTTGTCGCCAGTCCATACTTAGTGCCAACATCCCCTGTGCCTGTGTCGTAGGTCTTCCTTCCTTCGTCGTCGTCGCGCTGTTCGCATGGCTGACTGTCAAGGCAGCGGTCGCCGCGACTTGCAACGCGAACGTCGCGCTCTTGCCACGAAAATTGACCGGCAAGGTTTCGAAGTCAGCATGCCCTGCGAACGCTGTTGGAATGCGAAGCCTCAGAGGCGTTGTGTCATGATGGTTGGGTCGAACAAGTGCTCGAATTGCGTTCGGGCAGGCAAGCAGTGTAGCGGCCCTAACGTGGCCGACGCTCGTAGGTATTACGCTGCGCCCCGTCTACTGTTGAGCTGACGTATGGTAGTGTTGTCCAATCTGTCGGAACAGGAAAAGGTAGCGAGGGATATCGAAGAAACAGAAAGGGTCTTGGCCGAGACACTAAGTCGTCTCTCTCGACTGCGTTCACACCAACGTTCTTTGCGCGAACGCGGTGCCGAGACTTTCCGTCGTGGGATGGTGGGTCTGGAGGAGGAGGAGGAGGCGGAGCCGGATCCTCCAATGTCGGTGGAACAATCCTTGGTTGGTCAGGCGCAAGCCTTGGGTGCGTCCGGTGTAGTGGACTGGGAGTTCAGTGGTGTTGTCCCTTATAACTCGGCTGGTCCCGGTGTCGACTTGGGGTCCTTCGATTTCGACGCGTTTTTGCAGTCCGGGGGTCCTTCGGCCGGTCAGGGTTCCTCTGGTGAAACTCCGCCAGTTTCTCAGGGCAGTGGAGGTTCGTAGCTGGTTGCCATGAGTTCTCTTCGGGTCCAAAGTCGAGCCATTTGACGAGATACTCGAGTCCCCCCTTCGTAATGCGTGAATCCAGGATTTCTTCGACGTCCCATCCTTCCTCTTCGTCTTCGGCCTCTTCGTGTTGCGCGAGTCGTGCGTTTTTGGGTGCTGGTTCTAAAAGTGAAATATGGAAAACGTTCGTCCTGAGCCTCATCGTGGCTGGTAATGACAGTCGGTAGTTGGATGTCGAAATCCGTTCGTCGACCTTGAATGGTCCAATCTTCTTGAAGTCCAGCTTCCTGCTTGGTCGTTTTGTTCGAAGATTTCGTGAAATGAGATAGACCTTGTCTCCCCTCTCTAAGCGAGGTCCCTCGAGCCTATGTTTGTCGTAATATTTCTTCATCCTGTCTCTGACAAACTCGAGTTCTTCCTTGAGCATTGCGTGCAGCGTATGCATCTGGTCTGCTTTGACCTTCGCTCTAGGAACTGATCCTTCGGGTCCCTGGCGCAAATCTGCTTCATAGCCGTAGTTCGCAAAGAACGGTGATACCTTCGTGGTCTCGGTTGGCGTCGTGTTGTATGCAAGCTGCGCTGCTGGCAACAACATGACCCAGTCGTCTTGCTGGTAGTTGACGTAAGATCGGAGGTACTGTTCCACGATCTCGTTGAGCCGTTCTGTCTGTCCATCCGTTCGTGGGTGGTAGGATGTCGAAAGCTTGCTTTTCGTTCCCAGGCGTGTCATCAACGCCTGCCAGAACTTCGAGACGAACTTCGTGTCGCGGTCCGTGATCCATTCTTCCGGCCATGCATGGATTGAGGCGATGTACCGATAGACCACGTCTGCGAGCTGCTCTGCTGACCACGCCTCTTTGTACTGGATGAAGTATGCCCACTTGGTGAGTCGGTCGACCACAGTGAGTATGCTGTCGTACTTCAATCCTGTCGCTGTGTCTATCGAGAGCGGTAGCTTAGTGATAAAGTCCATCGTCACCGAGCTCCATGGTCGTTCCGCAATTGGCAATGGTTGCAAGAGTCCGTATGGTTTGTGTCACGCCGACTTGCTTCGGTTGCAGAGGTCGCAATTGCTGACAACGTCCTTGACTCTTTTGCGTAATCCCGGGAAGTCGTAGTTCTGTCTGACCTTCGCAATGGTCTTGGCGATTCCCATGTGTCCTCCGAGTTTTGACTCGTGGATCATTTTGATGAGTCTCTCTTGCTCGTCCTTTGTCGTGTAGTCGGCCGCCTCTGGCCGCTGCTCCGCGAAGACTGCCCAATTTCTCCCGAGCGTATAGGGTGTCCACGCGGCGATCCTCACACGGTTGAGAGCTGCTCTCGTCGTAACGGCTGCTCTACGGTTTGGAGGCGTGGCTCTGCGTCTCGAGATCTTCTCGCGGTTGGGGAAGCGTAGCGTCGTCGCAATCTCCCACCGGTTGGGGAGCGTGTCGAAGTGACCCGTCCTGCTGCTCTAAGAGTAGAGGTGGTGATTCTTCGGCGTTTTTTCCGAAGTGATCTGGCCGTCTGCTCAACGCGTCTGCTCGCGCGTTTTCTGAGCCTTTCTTGTAGTGAATAACGAAGTTGAATTCTGATAGGAACTCGGACCATCGAGTCTGTCATCCGTTCAGCTCCTTGGTAGAGGTGAAGTATCGAAGGTTCTTATGATCCGTGTACACCTGAACCGGGTGTGTTGTGCCGCTGAGGTAGGGTCTCCATTCCTTGAAAGCTTCGATGATGGCTAACAGCTTCTTGTCGTGGATCGGGTATTGAGCTATAGCCCTGCAAGCTTCTTGGAGAAGAACGCAACTGGATGTAGCTTGCTATTCTCGTCTCTGACTGAGTTGTCCGCCGACCGCGTAATCCGACGCGTCGGTTCCGACCTCAAATGGCTTCCTTGGATCTGGCAGCACGAGTACTGGATCTACGGCGATTGCGTCGCGGATCCGCTGGAATGCTTGCTCGTGAGCTTCCTTCCACTGGAATTCAATGTCCTTCTTCGTCAGGTCGTGCAGAGGTCGTGCGATGTCGCCGAAGTTCTTAATGAACATTCGATAGAAGTTGGCAAATCCGATGAATCCTCGGACCTCTGTGGTATTTTCCGGCCTTGGCCAAGTCTTGATGGCCTCAATTTTCGTAGGTTCCATTCGTATCTCTCCTGGCGAAATTTCGAAGCCTAGGAAGACTGTCTTTCTGACGTGGAACTCGCTCTTGTCTTTGTTGACTGAGAGCTTCTGGTTGTGCAGTGCGTCGAGCACCTGCTTCACGTGTCGCTTGTGTTCTTCGAGCGTTTCTGAGAAGATGAGGATGTCGTCGAGGTAACAGACTGCAAATCTGTCGAGGAATGGTCTAATTGTGTGATCAACAACTGCATGAAATGTCGCTGGTGCGTTGGTCAACCCGAACGGCATAACGAGGTACTCGTAGTGCCCGTAAGGTGTCCTGAACGCTGTCTTCCACTCATCGCCTTCCTTGATTCTGATGTGTGCGTATGCCGTGGGTAGATCGAGACGTGTGAACCACTGTGCTCCTGCCAGTTGATCCCGAAGTCTGGAGATTAAAGGCAATGGGTACCAATTTTTCACCGTCTGATCGTTCAGCTGCCGGTAGTCCACGCACATTCGTAGCTTCCCGTCCTTCTTTGGAACGAAAAGAACTAGGTAGCCTGCTGGCGATGTCGAAGGTCGAATATGTCCTCGTTGGAGGTTTTCCTCGAGATACCTTGGTAACTCCGCGTCTTGCTTCCCGTTGGCGTGGTACACCTTGAAGAATTTCAACTAGGCGCCCTCTTTGAGCTTGATCTCGTGGTCCCAAGGTCCACGATCTGGCAGCCCTTCCATATGCTTTGCCTCGAATCTGGGTGTCCTCGGTACTCGTCCGGGATCTGCCCTGTCCTGTCGTCTTTCTTCGCACCTTCATAGTACGAGAACTTGTCGCTTCCGGCTGTGATGAATGCCGCTTCGAATCCAGTGACCCATTCCTGGAATTCGAGTGTTCCATGATCATCGATCTTGATGACGGTTACTTCTCTGCTTGCCCGTCTGTCCTGACGTACACAGTACGAGTTGTTATTAGCCCGCAGGGATAATCAGGAGTACTCAGCCTAGATTACCACCAGGCACGCCTTAAATTGCATATACGCTCGACGTATGATATAACTGCGCGTTACGAAAAAGAATGTTGGAGCAATCTCACTATACCCTTCCATAGTCTATGAAACTACAGAATGAGTTTAGGGAGCTAACGTTATACGTCTGTTCGTTGCCGTATATATCTCTGGTTAGCTAATATGAGCAACCCGTCCTGTCACGGGTAGTGACAGTGTGAGGTTCATGTGCGCAACTCCTGGTTCGACTAGACAGTTCGAACCACGGTCCCTCTTTTGAGGGTGTTACGCAGTGGTCAGTTGCGCCCACCCGTGACACGTCCCGGACGGATTTAGAAGCCGAGGAGATGTCACGGCGATTGCGCCGTGTCTGCTAGGACCCACGGGTGGAACCCGGCATGTGGAAAGCACGGGCCCCTGTGGGTTAAATATTCTGCACCTCGCTGCCGCGAGAAGATGTGGTCGCCAGACATGAAAGCAGTCCGGGCAACGATCAAGTACGCAATGGCGACAGGGAGATTGGATCTTGACGAGGAACAACGAAGATTGGGACAATCACAGTAGCGGAACTCCACTAACACTACACAGCCTCAGCCAGCAGATCCCGCTTTAGCTGCTGAAGATAGGACGCTGAACACTTGGAGAACGCAGCCTCCAAGTCGATCTGCTAAACTAAGTCAGGAGGCAACAGATGGCGTGAGAAAAGGGGAGAGAGTAGAGGGCTTGTACGAGTTGATGGTTGAACGTCAAGGAATTGGATGTAGTTAGCGTGTCAAGGCCCTTTAGGCTTCGCGCCTCCGGGCGAAATAAATTCCATCCATCCATCTGTTCGTAACTCCTCGAGCTACGTCTTGACAATCAAGCCTGCCCGTACCTGACGGAATAGAGCTTAGACTATAGTTTAGCCCGAATACGATTGTCATTGGATTGTCCGCCTGTCCCGCCGTGACAGGAGAAGCCTTGTTATCACTGGAAGGCGTTGCGAGACTCACATCTAGGTAAGACACTTAGCAAAGACTTTTGGAACAATACGGCCAGATGTGATTGACTCTCGCCATTTGATCTTGAATTGACCGACTCTCGACTAGGAATTGATCGACCCCTAGCCCGGAACTGACCGAGACTTGCTGCAGAAACTGAGACAGCATGACAGTTTCGAAGCTCTTCCAGGCCCAAGAGAGGATAGGACAATACGTGTCATGTGGAACGAATCAAGCACCGAGACAGCGATCTTATACCGAACTTGGCTGGTTATAGAAAGATTCCTCTACGTCATGTTACGAAGAAACAGGGTTTGAACTAGATGCTCAACCAGAACCACCTTACCTCCTTACTACATTTAGCCTTACCTTAGGTATCCGTACTAATAGCGAATCTAGCATAAATAGAGCGCCTAAGTCCAATCAAACCTAGCAACACACTAACTCTCACATTAAACTCTCAACCTGCACTCAACCTATAAACCTACTTCACACCTACAGCTTTGTTCTAAGCAATTGAACTTCCTGTACGCCTCCCCTCCGGCACCTCCTTCCTTGAACACTCAAGAATGTACAATGACCAACGCCGTAATAGCAGAACCTGAGCACTTGAACCTCAAGATGCGTTTCATCCTCAGCACCATCCTGGCCGCCCTGATCGCCAGCGCACCGTTGGCCTTGGCAGAGGAGAACCCCTGCCATGGCCCTGCCGGCGAACTAGTCTGCAACTCTCTCTGCGAGGGTGGTATGCAAAAGAGCGGCCATTGCGACAACTACAACCGCTGTGTCTGCGATTAAGGCCGTTTCTATTGAGCCTCCGCAGCTCTGCTTGGCGGATACGGCTTGTCTGCTCCGTCGGTTGTGAGGGGTTTGGAGGGTCTTTACGTTTCGAGTTGGTCACGTTTCAATGGACACTCACTCATCGGAGACGGAGCGTTTGAATATCAACATTCATCCACTTCAAGTTATCCTTCTTTTGGATTTCACGACTGCTTGAAACGATATATGAGCCTTGCCAGTATGACCTTGATTTGCCTTCCAAGTTCCCGTTTGGCACCAGACTTAGACAAGAACAGGAAGGAGAGAATTATTAAGAGAAGCCAGGAATCCTACAGCAACCTCGTTTTCAGACCAGACAGGAAACCTAGAAAACCCCAGCAGAATACACCAAACCAAAACCCAAAACCCAAAACCCCTAGAAGCCTGGTATCACCCTCCCCCAAACACTGTCATTGGTGTCAATCTCCCATGCACCCTCTTTTTTTCATTACAACCACCGATTCCAACGAATGAAATCAACCCTGATCCATCATAATCCCAACCTCAGGTGATCCCCCAGGCTCCTCCCCTTGACTCTCACCCTGCAGCCCGCTCATAACCACACCCGCACCAGCACTAGCACTCCCCAACCCAGGTCCAGCCCCCATTCCACCGACACCACCACCACCACCGGAAGCAGCTCCGGACCCCCGGAACCCACCACCCCCCGCCGCCTTCCCGCTGCCGCCTCCCTTCATAAGAACTGCCGCCAACCGCGCCTCGTTCCTCTCCCTGCGCAGCCGCGTCTCAGTCTGCTTGAGCTTGGGAAAAGCAAGTTGTCTTTGAGGTCCCCCTTTTCTTTTTCACCTTCCTTTTCTCTGTCGCCATCGGTATCACAGCCTATGCCGCCGCCCCCGCCGCTATCCTCATCGTCTTCCTTCTTCCCTTGATCCGGCCCATCCTTCTTCCGGTCGAAGATGGCGCGCACAGAATTCTCAAGCTGCTGCCCGATTAGGAGCTTATTGTTCACGTCGTCATTCAACATCTTCCGTATCTGTTCAGCCTCCATTCTGTCTAGCTCTTCGCGCTTCTCCTGAATCTCGCGGAGGCGAAAGGCGGTAGTATCTTCGAGGACGTTCTTGTTAAGCTCCATAGCCTCGATTGGCCGTTGACGTCAGAACGCAGACTCCCAATTGCGTAGCACGCACGTTGTCCCCGAGCACTAGTGCGAGCTTCACGCCGGATTCGAGAAGTCGCCCGACATCCCTTGCCGTAGTAGCCAGACGGTGGACGGCGGTATGCCGCAGGCTGGACACCATTGTGGGTAGGCCCAGAAATCCGCCAGCATCGAGTTCCGTCTTCTGGATGTTCATCTTTTTGTTCTTACGGAATATCTTTGTCCACTGCGTCAGCTCCACCACGGTCGGACAGTCCCATTTCTTCTCAAGGACTAACGGCATCGAAGCCTTGGCGAATTCGAAGCAGCACTCCTTGAGCACCCGCTGCGCCGTGTTCAAAATCAGATGCTGAGTCTGGTATGGAAGGTATAAAGGATAAAGAGAAGGATACCATGTCGTTTGCCGCTTCTTCCGGATTGCGTCGTGGTCTTCCTGCCACTGCTCGCTTCCTGCGGTGGGCCCGTGGGCAACGCGTCGTTGTGCGTACCGCCCATACGTGGCTCCTCTTCTACGACGGAGTGTCTCTCGGCCGTAGGTGGCCACCTCCCTTCCAACTGATGTCAGGGTCGTAATCCTCGTGCCATGGGCGTCCAAGAATCATGTCTTTCTTCGGCCCCATGTCCACGATGTCGAACACCACTTGGGTGGTTTTCCCTTGCACCTTGATGTCGAGTGGTTCAGTCTCTCGTCGAACCCATTGTGTCTTGAACGGTCCTTTGACAATGTATGATTCCTTCTTGAACTTCCATGGAATTCGTAGTTGATTGACGAATACTGGAGAGATAAGGTCGAGCTACGACCCTCCGTCCACTAACGCCAGTGCTTGGAATCCCTTCCATCGCGCGGTGACCCAGAGTCTGTTGTCTGGTCGTTCGTCCTGAACAGCAGCTACGTCGCGCTCGCCTGCTGGGAGGTCATAATAAGCCTGTTGTCTGCGCCAGTTCTTTCTGCACTGCGCGGCTTGTCGCTTTTGTTGTGGCGTTAAGCGTCGACGGGCCCTTTGGAGGGCCCGGAGCCGTTTCCCAACTCCGTCCTGGGTGCTAGAGAGGCGTCTCTCTCGGACTCTATGTCATCTGCGGCCAGCGCCTGACACTCTTGGAGCCATTGCCTGCTCTCTCGTTCCCACTGACAGTCCGATGTCCTCTTCTTCTGGACCTTGAATCGGGGTGCATCCTTCTGTCGGGTGGTCCTGCCGATGCTAATATGCTGGTTGTAGCAACGAAATTTGCGCGCGGCCCCGAAACAGGAAGCCGATTCTTGACTACTTGCGTAAAGTCTTCAAAACCGGCGCCTTTCGAAAGCTCTGAGAAAACCTTATCTAACTACGCCGACTGCACGCCCGCGCACTTTGCTGCGAGGCCGCGGTGGGTGTGGAAAGTAGGGCGATTCGAGGTGCTGCGGACATCCCGAAAAACTCTCACCAGCGCACGGACCAACAGGTCACCTGACTCCCACCCACAGTTGCCCAGGCGACCACGCCCTAGTGCCCCTGAGCCCCTGAACCCCTGAGCCCTCGAGCCTTTGCATGGGACAGGATGACCGCCCCCACCCCTCCAACTGAAGGGAGAGGAGGAGGACCGGCCCAGTCACGGCACTCAAGCGGCCCCCCGACACCTCCTCGTTCCCCCCCACCCTCTGACATCGACGCTATCAAGAACATGGTCGACGGATTGGTAGCATTGGCAAACTCAGAGAAGAAAGGGACCGCCAGAGGCATGGGGCAAGACCTCCTCGCA
>NW_026944232.1:403023-565814 GCF_033297405.1 Parathielavia appendiculata | reverse complement strand
GAATCGAAGGATGTGGTAGCTGTAAAGTGTTGAACAGTCTTGGACACAGCGACATGCGACACACCGAACGCGGCTGCCACGGTGCGTTGGCTAACTTCAGCTGCCACCGCACCGCAAATGGCTGCACGTGCAGCAGGGCTCAATTCCTCGTGTTTCTTGCGACCAGCCGTCAAGATGCGGCCCAAATCGGTCAAATTGAGTGCCATTTGGGGAAGTTGTGGTGGTGTGAAAGTTCGAGGATGATAGTGGACGCGTCGAGGAGACGCGTTAAGTGGGTGGGGTGGTAACAGACTTTTGGAACCCCACTGGTAGTAGAGGAACCCACGTTTCGGCCTTAAGGTATTGGGTTGGGATAGCCTTATTGGCCCTCTATTCCGTCAGGTACGGGCAGGCTTAATTGTCAAGACGTAGCTCAAGGAACTACGGCAGAACTCGTAGCAGCGAGGTGCAGGATCTTCAACCCGCAGGGGCCCCCTGTTGGACATCAACAGTTACAGGCTCGAATAGGCATAGACCAACCAGGTGACACTGCATCAATTGAGGCACAAGATGAAGCTTGAATTGACTGTCTGAACCATGCGTGATGTGTGTGTTTTGCTTAAAAGAACCGAGGGCTTCGGGACCCTCGCCAGACCCTGCTTTTGGGTGGGTGACGAGTCTTCCACGCTTACTGCATTGGGCAACAGTGCCCAGCACCTGATTCCAGGTGCCAAGGAGCCAGTTCAGTTCAACACCCCCACACGCTGGGCTCCACCCATGGGTCCTGGCAGGCACGGCGCAATCGCCGTGACATATTAGCTTTTACTAACTTAATCGCTTTGTTAAAGATTCTAAACTAATATTATCTAGTTAACCTAAAATAAAGAGATATAGCAGAGAAATCAAAGTAGAGTTGGCCTAGTATCTGAGACAGACAGTATCGCATTATATCTGGCTCTCGATATGCATGTGGCAGATCACCATCGACGGTGGTGCTGAAAGGTGGTGTAATAGTGTAGTGGCCCCGCCATGATTTGGGATTGCAGTGGCATGTGACAGTGTGAACTGTCGTCACCGCCTGCTCACACTCAACCTCACAATCGAGTCTAATGTCAACCCCAACCTTGTTCTTTCAAGTCTCTTGAGAATGCAGCTTATTACCTTAGAGGGGCGATAATGAGATGTGAGACATGAAATGCCACAGCGTAAATCGACGCCACCATGGACGAATTTACTTCGAGTCTTTTGAGCGCCATCGACGAGTCGACTACCCCATATGTCGACGACAAGGAATATGAAGGACAGCAGGAGCCCGAGACGGAGTTGGCAAAGAGAGGGCGCGGTCTGCGCAGTGGCATCTTTCGCGCGGCCAATATCCAAGACAAACTGTTGGAAAAGTAACAACTCTTCATCTGACTGTAAGCTAGGCATCACTGACAAATTACAGACTCCTAGCCCAGGTGATACCAGCCGCCGACGGAAACCGAAATGTGCCCGATATCTCAGCCAGCGACATACCTGCCTTCGCCGAGCGGCCTGCTTTCTCGTTGGCGCTCATGACCGCCAACTTTAGGCGATTCAATGCCCGCATCGGCGTCGTTTTCAGATTCCAGGCCCGCGCGCTTCGCGTTCTGTCGTGGCGTAAGCCAACCCACACGCTCTCCCTTTTGGCGGTATACACCTTTGTGTGTCTCGACCCTTATCTTCTCTTCGCATTACCGCTGGCCGTTTCCCTTTTCGGCATCCTAGTCCCGTCCTTTATCGCCCGCCATCCGGCCCCGGCTTCCGACGAAGACCGCGTCCGCAACCTGAGTTACTCCCCGCGAGGCCCACCCCTCGCGCCCGCGCGGGCGTTCAAGCCGACCAAGGAGCTCTCGCGCGACTTCTTCCGCAATATGGGCGACCTGCAGAACGTCATGGAAGACTTTAGTGTGGTCCACGATCAGATTGTCGCGCTTGTGGTGCCCAAGACAAACTTCTCGGACGAGGCCCTCTCCTCGGCCGTCTTTGTCGTCCTCTCGGCCGCCTGCCTCGTCATGCTGATTGCAGCGCACCTTCTCCCGCTGCGATTCCTCGCCCTCGTCGGCGGCTGGGCAGGCATCTGGTCCGGCCACCCGGCAGTGGCGCGCTGGATTAACCAGGCAAAGCTCCAATACACGAACTCAACCTCCTCCTCCTGTCCCGAAACCACCACCAACACCACCCAAGCCAAAAACCCCCAGCACGCCCAAGAGAACAAACCATGGTACACCAACCCCGCAACCTCCCTCCAAACCCTGCTCACCTCCGACATCCTCCTCGACACCTCCCCGGAAACCCGCGAAGTCGAAATCTTTGAGCTCCAACACCAATCCCCTTCCTCCGGCGAGTGGGAACCCTGGCTCTTCTCGCCCTCGCCCTACGAGCCCCTATCCGCGGCGCGCATCGCCGGCGAGCGCCCGCGCGGCACGCGTTTCTTTGAGGACGTGCTGCCGCCCCGGGGGTGGGAGTGGAGCGAGAAAAAGTGGGCGCTGGACCTATGGAGCAGGGAATGGGTGGAGGAGCGCATTATAACCGGGGTCGAGGTCGAGACGGAGGGGGAGCGGTGGGTGTATGATATGTGGAGTGAGCAACGGGACGGTGTTGTTGATTCTGTTTCGTCGGGGGTTGGTGGTGGTGGTGATGGTCAAGGCGGGGATGGGGTGGTGAGAGGGGATAATATACCAGGGGTTCGGCGACCTGGGATGAGTTGGGAAGAGGGCGAGGAGGGGATGGGGAGGCGGGGGCAGTGGAGGAGACGGAGGTGGGTGAGGATGGTGAAGCGGAAGATGGTTACGGGGAATCGGTAGGTAGATCATGGTGGCTTTTATGTCTTCCCTATCGCATGGTTTGTAGTTGTCTGCCTTTGGCGGTCTATGAATGTCGGATTACCTCACCTCCTATATACCGAAAGCAACCGTGACGAACCTAGGAATCCGCTCAGTTTGGAAAGGTAAATGCTCCATCGCCTCTGTCAAATCATCGTTCTCGACCAGCTAGCCGCTGCCCTTGGCCCCGACGGGTTTGGCATACTGTAGCGCCTTGGATAATCTCTCCAAGTACAAGAACCTGTTGGAACAACTCAAACGATGGTGATGGTCTGCTCGCAGCTGCGCTGTTCAAGCGCATCAACAGCAGCGTCCCCGGCCACAGTATACCCTCTGGTAAATGTTGCTCGGCCATTCCTGTCGCCTGAACAGGACGTTGCCTTGACTGAACCGCTTCCCTGCCTAGAGAAACGTTACAATCCGCAGACAATAGGTCGCTCGGCCCCAATGAGCGCCTCACCGGATTGAGGCTTTCCATTTGTCCGCCCAAGCAAGCCTGCACTGTCAGCTGACTCGGGTAAGAAACGGCCGGGGTTCCGTCAGGAGTACACTCGTCAAGACTTAATACAGTCTAGCTTTCGTTCCTCAGAGATTCTCCAAGAGCCTCGCCAGTACCCCCGATGTACTTCCAATCCCCGGGTGATGTCTCAACTGACAGGGACTCATCATCCAGAGCCCACACCTCGGTGAGGGGCGCCTTGATTCGGATATGTCCGCTGCTGAGGAGGCCGGTCTCATGTCAATCCACTGTATGCAGGGCGACAACCAAAACGACGCTTGGAGTCGAGAGCGTGGCCTCATCCGGCCCGGCAGGCTCGTGCTCGAATAACACAGGCCCTTCAATAGATGTCCAGGTCCAAGACTGCGCCCTGTAACCGTCAGGACGGTAACAGGGCCGTATTTGACCTTGCTCCAATTCAACGTCCATGGTAGTTGATAGCGCCACACACCTGCGAGGTAGCTGTCACCTGGCAAGAGCTCCTGGAACCACTGCGCAATGCCAGCTAAGGCAACAACCATCTTGTCCATCAGAAACGTCAGAAAGCAGGCGGCATATTTCTCCGCCACGACCCACCAGCGGCGATACTTGGCCAGCAAGCCCTGAGGGCGATCCAGCACTTGAAGGTGTGCCTTGAATCTGTGTACAAAGCCGCAGGAACACCTTTGGGGTATGTTTCATATGCAACACCCTGGGAACACTCGAACCACAGCTGGCACTTGGTCAGGCTCAGATCCCGCTCTGTCAGAAACACCTCCTGCATCACTCACGCACGTCGGCGTAGCGATGAGTCCTCCATGTCGTCTTTCAAAGGCTCCTCGTCGAAGAGGTAGTACCGCGGTTGGAGACCAGCTATGTCGTCCCATTCCGCGTCGACCTGCACCGGTCGAATGAAACCCGCATCTCTCGACAGAAAGCTGGCATCGGAACTCTCTTCCGCTTCCGCGGCCGTGACGTTCAGAACCGAATTTTGATAGACTTCCTTCATGGTAAGGGCCTCGCGCTGCCAGTCCTCGCGGGAATCTTGGATAATGCAGAGCGAATTGATCCAGATGTAGCGGAACCCAAACTGGCGGCAGACCATGATGGCTCCCCCATAGCTTGTGGGCAGGGCAGCGATATCGATACTGTTGCGAAGCTGGTTCATGTTCGAAGAAGAAGCTACAGCGTCTCGGCCTTGCCCCAGCAGTGGGAGAGCGAGGCGACCGGCCTTGGGGTTTTTCCTCCCTTGAAATGACGCGTCTTGCGAGGCCTTGACTGATGATCTCCAGCAACTGAGATGGGTAGTAGGCTGATTTTGTTTAGCGACATCGGTGATGGTTGCAGTACACTCGGCGAACCACTGGAACGGGAGGTCGAGGAATCCCGGCTGTCGAGCCCCTGACGGAGGGACATGATGGCCAGCACTGTCCTTGACGGCTACGAAAGAATAAGTGTGGTGTATGCGGCTCAAGTTCGGGGATTTTGTGGGACAACTAATACCCTCAACAGGCTGTAGCGAACCCCCAAATAGGTGGCTCCGGTCAAACAAAAAACCAGAAGCTTCAGGGCGGGCGGCATTGACCTGTCCTCCAACCGTCTCGTCACCATCTTCCTCATCTCTGTCTCTGGCTTCGTCGTCGTCTTCGTCTTCGTCTTCGTCTTCCTCCGCATTGTCATCGCCGGGTACGGCGTCGATGGAAAGTTTCAGCCAGTCGGATGGCAGATTCACGAGATTTGACAGGTACCAACCAGGTGGCATGGAAAGGATCACCAGCATCGGCAAGCGTCTTCCATCCTCGACTCCTGGTACTGACCCCGCACACGTAGCAGCCCTGTGCTGCTGCCAGTAGGACATTCTCTGTCGACTGGTGGTGGGATTTATACTCTCATAGACACCGGGGGCCCGTGAGAAAGGTGCGGCAGACCGCGCAGAGACTTTCAGACATGGCTGCTGCGTTCGAATTTGATTGCCTGTAATCACCCAAAGTAGGTACGCTCCAGTCAATGTTGGATGGATTCAACGAAGTGCGGTACTACGTGTCGGTAGCATAGCTCACATGGGGAACTAAGGTGGCACTTGGGAGGTTGGATGCAGGGACTCAACTATCTGGAGGCGCAACAATGGTGAGGCTGTGTCGGGCTACAACTTGGACGTGCAGGGTATACAGGCGTCGAATGTAAGCCTTCTGAGTTAAGGTACCTAGGTACTTGAAGTAGCTATTGAAAGGCTGAGTCGAAGACGGCGAAGATGGCCTTATTCATGCGGTTCCAGATGTTGGCGCATGCAGATTCCCATAATGGCGACCGTTCCCTCGGTGAGTTAAGAACGAAGTACAATTGACGGCGAGTTCACTGGGGAGCAGATCGTGCGAGAACAGTCTGTTGCCAGACGTAGCTGGAATTTATCGGTCCTTAGTAGACCAAATGCAGGCCACACTCACAGCTGAATGCCGCCATAGCCCGTCCGTCCTGTCCGCCCAACAACCTTGAAGCCCGTATCCATACAACCAAACGCATGTCAACCATGATGTAATAACAAAAAGGGGTATTTCCTCCCAACGATCTGTACCATGCCGCATAATACGACCCGAGTTCAATCAGTCCTTGATCACCATCCTATCCAATATCCCATGCACCCCCTGCGCCTTCCCGCGCCCTTCATCCACCTCATCCGTCATCCTCCTCGCCCGCTCAATCAGCACGTCCAGCACCTTCCTCGTGTACTGGAAGCTGCCGGTGCTCTCCATGTACGCCACGGCATACCTCTTGACCTCCTCATTCTCCGTCTTTTGCCTCATGATATTCAACAGCTTGATATCTCCCGGGTTCGACCGGATGCTGTGTATCACGGGAAAGCTAAACTTGCCCTCGGTCAGGTCCTCGCACATGCCCTTATTGGCCGTGTACTCCTTGCTGAACAGGTTGTGGTAGTCGTCGGCGATTTGGAAGATGAGGCCGATCAGGTTAACGAGCGGGACGCAGTCGACCAGGCTGCGCGACTCGGCCTGCATCAGCTTGATGCCGAGCCGGAAAAGCCCGCCCGTCTTGTTGCCCACCATCTCAAGGTAGTCGTCCTCGGTCGGGCACGTCAATGTGTCCCGCCAGAAGAGGTCCATCCCTTGCCCGCGGTGCAGGTTGAGGAGCTCCTCGGCGAAGATGGAGACGGCCTTGGGGTTCTTGAGCTTCTGGAGCTCCTGTAGGGCGCAGAAGTAGATGTAGTTGGACGAGTTGATGGTCTGCGGGATGCCGAAGATAGAGTGCGCCACGGGGAAGCCCCGGCGCAGTTGGCTGTTGTCTTCCACGTCATCGACGAGGAGGGAGGCCGTGTGGAGCATGCTGACGACCTTGGTGATGACTTCGAGGGACTCGGGTGGCACCTCCAGCCAGGCGTCAAAGGCTTTGACGAGGGCGGAGCGGAAATCCTTGCCCGGGTGGCCGTTGAGGTAGTCAAAGGGACCCGTGAGCACCTTGTCCTTCTCCTCGGACCATGTTCGCCGGCCACTGAGGAAGAAGTCTTCGGTCGCGAAGCGGTTCGGGTCCGGCGGAATCTGTGATGGGGCAGACATGGCTGTCGGCGGAAAGCTCGTTGTGCCGACCGAGGCCTTACGACTCCGCTGGCGTTTGTGGGCAGTGGTTGACACGGAGAAGTAGTCGGTTTCAGGGACGCTCCGCAGGGCCGGTCCCGAGGTCGAGTTCGTGGACGAGGTGCGAGGGGGAATAGCGGCGGGCGATTGCAAGAAGGTGCTGTGGGTGGGGATCGAGCCAGGCGCAGCGGAGAAGGAGGTCGAGGCGGAGGACTGAGCGGCCATGACAGGCGTATCTGTTTGGGCCGACCCTCTGAAATAGAGCATGGGAGGCTGATGGAGGAAACGGCCTACTAATGTTGCAGGCAGCCTTCTTGCCAAAGGTCAGGAACCCAGGGCAAGGCGGGCGGTGTCGCGGTTAGGTGGGGCCTAGTCTCGTGGAGGCGGCGCCGGTGACGACACATGCGATTTCAGGCTCCAGTCAGAGCTCCCCACTCTCGTAGGTTACTTGGCGGCTCTTGGCATTGCTGCAGGCCCCTACGAGCCTACCTACAGTCAAAATTTCCATATACCCCACTTAATTATACGCGACTCTCCACGCGTCGCGACACCTCTATACTCTTCCAACTGCAATAACTTAATATTATGAAGATCAGTTTAGCTAATTCTAAGGCTAAATAGACAGAAAATTATAGCTAGAATAAAGAGTTCTTACTGGTTGTTCGTATAACTATTTACTATGCTATAGCTTATAGTAAAACCTATTGGGCTATAGCAGATACCTTTGGCATCTCTATTGGCACTATTTAAGACTATATTTAATATCAAAAAAACTCAACAAATCTTTGATTCGAAATTTCAGAAAAGCTAACGTGTTTTATCAGCGAATGCACCATATCAGCGAGTGCACCACTGGTAAGGGCTGCATATATATTTGGGTGCAGCACTAACAACGGGAATAATGCGGGGAATAAGCTGTTAGTGTAACGGGCTGGGCCCGGTGCGAGCCTCAGCGACTCTCGGCCAATACCAAGACCCCTGATGAGGCTATTCCCACTCGCCCCACAGCACACCGAACCTTCTAGCAACGCGCTCAGACCAGCGCGCCGACGAGGATAAGTATGCTTGCGAGCTACCAGAGTCTGTCGTCTCTCCTTTTCTTCTCCAAGTTCAGTGTACTCGTAGAGTCGTCATCAGCTAGTTGCAATATACTACCTGAGACCGTTACAGTTAGTACTTCGACTAAGTGTCTGTGCAGCCCTTACCAGTGGTGCACTCGCTGATATGGTGCACTCGCTGATATGGTGCACTCGCTGATATGGTGCACTCGCTGATATGGTGCACTCGCTGATAAAACACGTTATTCTTAAATGCTTTTATAATTAAAGAAGTAGTATGTTCTTATTAGATTTGGGAGGTAAGGCAGTTCAGGGGTAATTAATGGCTTGGCACCAGGATTCTCAGGATCAGGAACAGGCAGGGAACTTCTAGAAGAACGCAGACAGGTATTGGAAGACCAACAGCCACGATTCCACGGTGATCACACAGATGATGGGAGCTTATATCAGTGGGTTTGAGATACTCGGAGCATCCCAGATGTTCTTGATTGAAAGTTGTTCTTCTCTCACTTCTCCAGCGAAAGGGGAATTGCCCTGACCTCGTTGCCCAGTGCCCTAGTTACCCCTCACGTTGCCTGACGCTTAGTTGGGCAGCTATGCATCCAACAGCAGGGCACTTGCAGCTGAGCGTCCGAGTTTCCAGTGCCACGACTTTCCAACACCAGGAACATCATCATCAATTGAGTGGTTGCCCATCTTTTAGAACCCAATTACTACGGTGCGGTCAATCCGTAGCTATTGGCTTTCCAACAGTTCTAACCTAGCTGCACAGCTAGAACTAGGCTAGTGTCACGGTACCAAGTCCGCCCTTCTTAGGTCACGTGCTAAACCACGTGCGCTCGTGTTCGTGGACCCACACTAGCTGTATCTAGCCTCGAGTAGCTTCCTCTCGCGAGAGCTTCCTCTCTCATCATCGCACAACACAATCTTTCCCCAGACCTAGCCCTGTCCCGTAAACCCCTGACCAAGGCCCGTGACAGCTAGTTTGATAGCCTAGTTAGTCATCTGCGCCTTTCTTTTTGGTTCCCACTAGAGCTACGGGTCCATGTTGCTTAGTCATTGTAAAAGCTGTATTAGTCATCACAAAAATGCATCTAATGCGGTTACCTCCCTGCACCCGCGACATCATCGCCGTCGCTATCACCAATGCTATCGCCACCTTCCCAGACGACTACCTTCCTCTCGAATGCTATTTTAAGTCTCGACAGGCCTTATTCGAATCAATTAATTCTTAGGCCTTGACAAGAAGTTACGCCTTTATAACTCAGAGGTCGACTCGAGAGAAGAACGGTCACGTTACAGTTATCTACATATACGATCGGAACTACTATCTACCAAACCCATCAAGAGACCGTCAGAGAAGAACGACCACTCGAGTAACTAGTTATCCATTCTCGGTTCTAGCCAAAGAAGCGTCCAATGGTAATTGAGTTCTTAAGCACCATTCTAATCCTCGATTCTCAATACATAACTACGAGCCAAGCCAGCATCTTTCTGCTCATCTAGTCCACCGACAACTCTCTAGAGGTACTTCGCAGCTTACAAGTCTATCAAATGCGGGCATTGCTCCAAAGGAGATTCAGGACAATATATAACAAAGTGGCTCGCTAGCTACATGGCAAGAAATCTATAACCGGATTACAGATATACGTCGAGATACATACGAAGGTCAGAGTGCAATTCATACGCTAGCTAATTAACCCGACAAGGAGTCCTTTTTACATATCCTAACTCTCTTAGCTATCTTTGTCACGGGCACGGCCCATTCTACATTGATGGTTAGGGTTGTAGTTAGTCAGGGTTAGGGCTGCAGGACCAGACCCAGAAGTGGGATCTGCGGTTGTGGCCTGTGCGCGGCCCACACACACAGGGTCTTCTTCTCTGTGGGCGCCGCGCCTCCAGTTTCTACCCTCGTGTAACCACACAAAATACAAGGCAGTACCTACCACGGCACCACGACCCGTGATAATCTTTGAGCGTACCCTAACCTCCTCTTCTTTGATTATACCCACAAGACAAACAAGTACGGTATTCCACTTCTTAATATGATCGACATTGATATGACTAGAAGCTCCTTCTATGTCGCATTTATATTCCTTAGTGGCGAGACAGAAGAAGACTATACATAAGCTCTAGAGCGATTGAGATCGCTATATAAGCAGTATAAGGCTGCCCTCTCATCTGTTATTCTAACAGATTGGTATCTTATACTTATTAATGCAACGTCGACTCTTTTCCCCTCTACTACAACGCTTCACTACCTTTAGTACGCAAATAAGGCGGTCTTCGCCCGATGCCAGCCAACATTTTCGGAGGTTGAGAAGTGGAAGGAGTTCGACAACCCTTGGCACTCGATCATCAACTCGCTAACTGAGGAAGAGTATACCAGACGCCTTGCCGAAATCCAGCAAAAGTACATTCTTGTCACGGGATTCCCCGTTCCTGTTGTCATGGTTATGTCTTATGCTTGCGGTTATGCATACGTCATGAGGTCTGATCATACGTCTATGGTCATGCTTACGCATAGGCCTCTGCTCCAGTACTTAAGGTCTGGTTGCACGCCCATTCCTGTCATCTAGCTCTTGCTCTCGTTGTAGCAATATCGATCTTGTATGTGCGAGCTGACCAGACCTTGAGTGGTGCCCGTCACAATGGGCTCCCTTGCTTACACATTAGATGCTCGTCAAGGCGAGCCTCTTCTTCTCAACCACTTCCATTCGCACTGGCATTTAAAGCGCAAGGGGGCTCCGCAGCTACTCCTTGAGCCTCGCTAGCGCATTAAGTCAATTCGAGCTTAGAGCTCACTCCTAAGGTCGACTACTAAGCAGGAACCTAGCAAGTTTGAAGTAGTCAAGAGCCAGGCTCGATAGCCTCCTATATACAGTAAATACCACACAGTCAGCCACTAAATGAATACAGAGGCATATCTCTTACGCTATTCAGATATATCGTAATCAATACAGTTAGCATTAGCTATGGCGACGGCGCAGGAGTCGTGGGCGCAGGAGGTGGCCGCGTTAGATGCATTTTTTGTGATGACTAATACAGTTTTGCAATGACTAAGCGACACGGACCCGTGGCGCCCACTAGGAAGACGGGTCCGTCTCCTTTGGATAAGCATAACAATTACTTATCACCTAAAATGCATATATCGCAGCATCCGCCCGCACCTCCATCACCACTGTCTTCGCGATGAAGATAAATTTCTCCGGGAGAAGCCGAAACGTGGTGCAGTCGGTTTTCGTGGTTTCAGAGTTCACATCCCTAGTTCTGGAGCTCGTGGTCTACACTTCACATGCGCTTGCTTGCTTCCAAGTCTGGAAGTTTTTCAACCCAGCGCGAACAGAGCCCCACTTCCCCGGTTACAGGGCGCGCAGGACCCTGCCCTTAGCTGCCATCGGACCCACTTCTCATGCAGGGTCCCGCGCCATCCCGCCGTTGCTGTGGCATCGCCCAAGTTTGTCGAGTCCAGAACCCACCACTTCGGGTCAATTGGGCTCTGGACTCGAGCTTCAAGTTCCTCTCAAAATGTGGACGAGGTTTCTTGATCCGTCGAGACTCGAGTGGCCTACGCCAGTAATACCCCGTCAATTGGTTGTCCTTTCGGTGTTTCATGGAGTGTACTTGATGTTTCCTCACAGTGGTCCCCACAAATAATCTCGGCTTCTCCGTTTGCGCCCGCCTGTTTACATGCGACAATCCTCTCCAACCCATTGACAACCAGCTCATCCGTCCAATTCTCGTTTTCGAAGATAACGCCAGGAAAAATCAATACAGCAGCAGGGGATACAATCAGGAAGTGCAGCTGCTGAACCAGCGGCACTACGTTTCACCATCTTACGACAAGCTTCGGCCTGCGAAATCCGCCTCAGGATGGAGTCCCTTTTATCGCTCGCCTTCGATAACCTCTCATCGTTTGACGGGGCGAAGATCAAGAAGGGCTTGAAACAAGTCGAAGGATTGCTCGCGCAAATCTGCCTTTCGGGCCCAAGCAGCCCAAGGAAACAGACCGCCGCCGACCCAGGGCGAGACAGAGATAGTAACCAGTCCTCGCGCAAAGTCTTGGCCGACCTCTCAGGCGACCCGGCCTTCCGCGAGTTTTTCAAGCTCCAAGAAGGCTTTGAGTGGAATATCGCCCAGCGCCTGCTCACCACCCTCGACTGGCTCGTCGTCCGTGGCGGCGACGGCCAATACGACCTCCTCATCGTCAACGCTCTCGATCTGATCCAGGGTGTCCTCCTGCTGCACCCACCAAGTAAGGTGCTCTTCTCCCGGAGCGTGCATATGAACGTATGTCCGATCGATCCCCCTTCTTCCCTTTCACCTCTTTCCTCCTCCCCTTTTCAAGTTCGCCCTAACACACCGCGCTTCGACTAGCTCCTCCTCGACCTCCTCGAACCAATCAATTGCCCGGCCATTCAGTCCGCCACAATCATCACGCTCGTCGTCGCCCTCCTCGACATGCCGCAAAACACGCGCGTCTTTGAGCAGCTCGACGGCCTGCTCACCGTCACGTCGCTCTTCAAGAGCCGCGAGACGGGCCGCGATGTCAAGTTCCGCCTGACCGAGTTCCTGTACTTCTACCTCACCCCCGAAACCCCCTCCATCCCGAGGGCCGCGGCCCGCATGAGCGCCGTCGCCGGACCCGGCCTGCTGCAGAGGAGCCCTAGTAAGCTCGTAAAGGTTTTTGGTGGTGGTGGTGGGAATGGCGAGAGGCCCGGTAGTGAGAGCGGCGCGACGCTGTCAGTCGAGGCGAAGAAGCAATTCGTCGATCGGTACCTGCCGGGCGTGGTGGATGAGTTGTTGAAGGACTTGGATACGTACAAGCCGTTTGGGGGCGTTCTAAGTTAACCGGCTGGGCTACGGTTGGAGTTGGGACCAGCGTTGGCTGTTGCGGGCTTTCCTCCCGTTCTGTTTCTTTGCCGGTGGCGTTGTTTGCTCATCCACCGTTTCCATTTCCTTCTGGGGGGGGGGGCGTTTAATTCTTGCGGCCTGTTTCTCATGCCGTCTTGTTCACCGTCGTTTCTGGATCCTACCATCGGTGGCGATCCTGGTCTGTATACTGTACGACTATCGTCGCATTACTCGGGCGTTTCCTTGCTGGTATGTTTGGGCAAGCGGCAAACCTCCCAGGCGGATTTGAATGGGAGCATTGGCATGTTCATATTGCGTATAGAAGGCGCGGCGTTTCCTCAGGGCTGTTTTAGATCTTAGTCCATCATCGCTGGACAGTTGGGGTGTAGGAATTGAGTAAATTGAGCTTATCAGATTGCTCTTCCTGGACGGGATTCACCTGCCCGGCTTAGATTCGGGTGCTCAGGTCGCCGTTAATCGTGCTCTTGACATGGAATCCTGCTCTCGCAACAGCAACTCAGCCTGGCCTAGAGGTGTGTATTGAGGCATGAGATCATTCAACCAGTCAGGTATACAATACATGCATCCAAACCGTCGAACATAATCTCCCACCTTACCGCGGCCGCCCATCCGGACTCGGCATCCTGCCCGGAAATGGCGACGGCAGCGTGGGCGAGATCTGCCCTACATCCGAGCCATAGAGTTCATACCTCTCCTGCGCGTCCTCGTCATGCGGCGTCGCTAACCCATCCGGGGGCAGCCTCCTTGTATCTCGCAGCCTCGAATCAATCTCCACCGGCACCGCAATATCCCCCGGCTCATTCGGCTGCAGCGGCACCCCGCCCCGGTCCAACCCGGGCGTCGTCACGGCCGACGTGCTATGCGTCTCCGAGTACGGTCCTATCCCCGGCGCAGGCCCAGAGTAATCCTGAACCAGCCCAGCCAGCCGCCCACTCCCGGACATCACATCCGAATTCTCATCCGACATCTCCCTCCCTCCCGAACCCCCAACCACCCGCCCAACCAACCCCATCGGCCTAGGCCGTGTGGCACTGCTGCTGCCCTCGGCCTCACTCATCCTCCGCCTCCTCCTCCGAAGACACCACCAAGTCACGGCCCCAATCACCAACCCGCACCCCACCACCACCCCGACCGCCACGCCCGCCGTCGCGCCGGGACTCAACCCGCCCGCCGCCGAATCCGCATCCACGACACTGAACTTCTCGGTCGTGGTTGGCGGCGGAGTCGCGGCGCAGTGCGCCCGCCCGGACACGAGCGTGCAGCTCTGCGTCGCCGCACAACACCCCCCGCCCAACGTCGCGGCGCACGAGATCTGCCCTGTGCTACAACCCGGCGGCGGCGGCGCCAGACTCAGTTCCAACGACCCCGTGGTGGTGGCAGGAGTTGAAGCGGCGGCAGCGAGGCAGTGCCCGTCGGTCGCGCAGCGGGCGCCGTAGGCGCAGCAGCCGCCGCCCAGCGAGGAGGGGCATTGGAACATGGATGTTTGTGTGCAGGTGCGGTTGCAGCAGGCTGGGGAGGTGGTGGTGGCGGTGAGGGTGCCGGTGGTGAGGGTCACTGTGCTGTTGCATTGGAATTGGAATTCGGGGCAAGGCGCGCCGCATGTTGCGCCAATGTGGCAGCAGGCTCCGAGGGTGGTGGTCATGGGGTTTATGATGCAGCTGGGGGGACGGGTTGGTTAGTTTGACATCGCTGACTGGGCTGAAGGAGAGTCGGGAGGGGACGTAAGGGGGAAGACGCCGGCTTGTGGTGGTGAGGTTTTGGTGGTATGTGAGTAGGACATACTATTGATTGTTGGGGCAACAGATGCTGGCGCCCGCGGGTCCGATCTCGTTACCTGTCCCATTGTCAGTGTATAGGCCTCTGACAGAGTAATGGCAGAGCACGAACATGGATGAGACTCTGGATTACAGCCGTCCTGGCGCTTCCCCAGCGGCTGCGCCGGTGACACGTGGTACTCCCGCGGCGACAAGATGACGCCCGTCTCGACGGCCACGAAGCGCTCATACGCAATGGCGGCGGCGCCGGCAACCAGCCAGCCGGCGACGGCGAGACACCGAGTGACGGCGGTCATACTGCGCGCGCTCGTGCCACAATGTCGGCAAGTGGTTTTCGGACAATTGTTGACAACGGCTGGCCGCCGACGAGACGCAACGACGTCAGCAGGCAGCGCTTGGGTGCGCGATGAACGAGCCGGCCCAGAGATCGGTTTGCCGCAGCGGGCGACGAGGATACATGTCGTCGAAGACCAGCTTTCGCCTCGTCAGTCGAGCTCCTGCAAGTCAACCCTCACCTGGCTTCACCCAACCAGCAAGGGGAGAGGACAAGGGGAACCTCGGGGCTATGTCCCCACTTGCCATGCAACCCATCGGCGGGAGCGACATGTTTGTGTCAGCCACCATTCCGAATGTTGACCAATGGCGTGGCTTGCCGCCTTCCCGGACAGGAAGATGATGCGTCCGCAGTTAAGTCGAGTGCAACATTCTCGTGGACAAAAGGGGGAAGGCAGCCGCAAGGCAGTGGGTGGCTACGCTCTCATCCGTTGGTCGCAGAAGAAGACCCGGTGAAAGAAAGTCGTATAATCTCGATGGATCTATCATGTATGTACGGACGATCGACGATCGCAGCGATCTCTGCTGGTAGGGTCGTGATCAGGACCGGATTCTTCAAGCCAGTCAGTACCCCGGCGGACATAGACAAGCTAAGGTTAGCAGAGCTCAGGACTGCGACTCTCCCAGCAGAGGTATCAAGGCAATACCTAATATTGAAGCATCATCTTCTGCAGTGAAAACTGAGCTCGCACTGCCAAGTCAGTACTAGAAAGAACTCGAGGGGTAGTCGCGCAATGATAGATGAAGCGCAGAGATGGCGACAGGATCCACCTCTGCCCTCTCCATCCCCCATCTCAAAGATGAAGGTCTTTCCATACCTCCCGATCGGCCAAAGGAGCAAAAAAAGGCCGGAAGGGTTAGCCAGTTCCATTGGCCACCCCACCTCCTCTAACACATTCAGTTGCATACACACTTCTACTTCCCTACTCATCCTGATTCACCTTCCGATCCATCTCCTCCCTCCACGTCGCACCATACCTCCGTAGAGCCCAAACCGCCGCAACCCCAGTCACCAGCGCAAACAACCCAACCATGGTACACAACCAGCCAACCCCCATGACTTCAATCAGCGGCTGCGCAATGACGCTCCCGACACACGAAAAGATATTCCTCACAAAATTATTCACCGCCACACCACTGCTACTCCGGCGCGGCATAAACTCGGTCAACATGGTCGTCGTCACGCCAAAAACCAGCATGCTCCCGACGCCAAACCAGAAGTTCGCCACGCTCGGCACCATGAAGTGCGCCCCCTTCTGTGCGGTCCAGCCGAACCAGACCAGGGCGCCGGGGTACAAGGTCGCGGCTAGCCACATGTTCTCGCGCATCCTGTCCTCGGGCAGGTAGACCAGCTGGCCGTGCTCGTCGAAGCGCTCGGCGCGCTCGGCCTCGCGCGCCATGATGTAGTCGATCCAGCGGCCGCCAACAAGGGAGGCGAGGATGTAGCCGAGCGAGGGGGCCAGATAGCACGCGCCGAGGGGGATCGGCGGGAAGGAGTAGGGCGGCGAGGAGAAAGTGGACTGGATCGAGATGTTGAGGACGAAGAGGGCGAAGAAGGCGATGGAAGCGCAGTAGACCGTGATGAAGACAGGCGGCTGGCGGAGGTACAGAACGACCGAGAGCGGGTCGATCAAGTAACGTTTTACGAGGGCGGCCGTGTTGACCGTGTGGTGTTTGATGGATTGAGTTGTTGAGACGCGCTGGAGAGTGTTGGCCGATTCGGCTGCCGGGACTGTGGGTGGTGGTGGTGGTGGCCTGGCGAGAGTTTCGGGGAGACACAACAGCAGCATGAGCAACATGACGCCACCGTATATGGAGAGGAACCACATTGTTGCGCGCCAGCTGAAGCCTTGCGCTAGGGCGCCGCCGATAATGGGGGCGCAGAGGGGGCCGACCAGAGGCCCGAGGTAAAAGATTCCCATGGCTCGGCCCCGATGTGCAGGCTCCCATATGTCAGCGATCGTGCCGGCGCCAACGGCTTGGACGGAAGCGGAAGCACCGCCACCGAGGATCCGCATAACGACAAGCATCGAAATATTGACGCTTACTGCATTGAGTATGGAGAAGACGACAAAGAGGGTAAATGAGACAATGTAAATAGTTCGGCGGCCGAGCGTTTCGGAGAAGGAGGACCTGATGTCAGTTAGACAGTGTAACACAGCTTGGAGAAAGGGGTACATGCCACCACAGGGGAAATATGGACATGGCCAGCATGTAAAAGGAGATGGTAAGGTTGGTAATAGTTCGTGACGCTTTCAAGTCAACCGACATGGAAGGGAGCGCAGCTGGGCAGGGCTGTTAGCAATCAACTTGTCTTGGTTGGGAGAGGGTGTCACTCACGAAGGAAGATACCCGAGCCCATAGGCGCACCTGCAGCAGCTAGGGCGACGACGGCAGTAATCATCCATTTGGTGCTGTTCTTGTACTCGTACGGCCTCCCGACTTCTGGTATGAGGCCCAAGCGGCCAAGGAGCCCTCGGCGTTGTGAGCGAGGGACAATGCCTGAGTTGGCAAACGAAGAGCCACGCCGACTCTGGGAACGGCTGCCACCATGCGTCTTCTTGGGGTCCGTGACATCTGGCTCTATTCCCCCTTCTACCCCCTGATTGACCTCCTCAGTAATCTCATCCTTCTCATCTCCACTGCTGTCGGCAACCCCAGGCCGGTCGTCGTGTCCTATCGCTCCGAGAACTCTCCTGTCTGGGCACGGAGGAGCCAAGCCGGCAGTGGCCACGACCCGGTCCGGCTCGTCGTCCGATGAGAGCTCACCAACAGCCATGGCGTTCACAGACGCCTTCGCTGTTTCAGGGCAGGATTTGACTGCGAAGGAGGAGGTGGCGATGGCATAACCTTGCTGTAACTATTCAACAAGAACAGAAAGGAAAAGTATAAGAGATAGCGAGAAATAAAGCCCGCCCAGTGTCCATCGAGTCACCCGTGACTCTTGCAAGTTTCGCTCAATGGCACATTGAGCCGGAAATAAGCAGTCCCGGGCATGGTTGCCCACTTTGATCTGATTCCCAACCTCGGATGGAGGCGGCTCGCGGATAGATTTGGGAGCGATGGGCCGGCCCGTCACCTCGGCACGGCAGGCCACCATCAAAATCGGTGCGAAAGGCGAGAAAAGACGGAACTTGGAAAGAAGAAGAAGAAAACAGGAAGAAAAGAAAAAGCAAATGAAGGAGAATGAACGAGGTTGGAATGAGCAATGAATGCAGTACTCTTCTTAGCTACCTTCCATCTACTTGGTTTGGGAATGGACACCCGGCTCTGTCGGCAGTGAGAGCTACAGAACAGAGCGAGGTTAAAAATACTGCTCGTACAACCAAGGAACACCTCATTGGTTAAGGGACACGGCCGGGCTAGCCATCAACGGTGCGGTACGGATAGGGGAGAGAGTTCGATGAAGAACCGATTGAGGTCCCAACTAACCCGATCTGTCATGATCGAAATAGCGAGTCATCGGAGAGCACTGGTCCAACATATCAGTCAATTGGACAAACTGTGTGACTTCAAATCAGGAAGCTGAGTCACCGATGATGAGGAATATGGAGATGAAAAGTGGTTTGACCATTCGAGGCCGTGGAAGACAAGTGTGCAGGTTCCACTCTCCACCAACCCCGCACCCGCGTATTTTCATGCCATAAAGGCCCTGTCAAGAGCACAGCCAGGCAAAGCAAAGAAAACTGGATAAGGGAGCAACAACTAATTCGTAACTGGGGTTGTAAGTCTAAGTCTGGGTAGGGCCCTCTGCTAAGTGGATGAGATGCTAAATATATGCGCAATGAGCTTTTAGCTACTGTAGTTATAGGTCTAACTAAGTTGTTCTCTTATAATTTGTGACGGCACGGCCCAGCGACTCGGATCGCGGGAATTTTATTCCGAGGTTGGACCCGATTTCCGATGTCACATGCCCTGATTGAGAGGGCGATTTGGGAAGTAGGACATGGATGCGACCAATCAGTGCATAGCAGGTTACTGGGCTCAAATGCCCTGCCCACAACGCTGGAATGCACCGATCTCTCTTTTACTCCCCATAGCTATTTGTAATGGAAAGCCAACGGCCATGAATTTACCGCATCGTAGTAATTGGGCACCAAAAGATAGGCAACCACTCAGTTGATGATAATCCTAGTGTCTGCGTTGTTCTAATAGTTGCAGGCCTCTTCTTGATCCTAAGAATACTAGTGCTAAAGTATTATTTATACCTAAACTGCTCTTCTTAACTATCTGCTAAACCTAATAGTTCGTCTTATAAAGTAAACCTACTGATCTGGATGTCACGGGCGGGCGCAACTGACCACTGCGTAACACCCTCAAAAGAGGGACCGTGGTTCGAATTGTCAAGTCGAACCAGGAGTTGTGCAAATGAACCTCACACTGTCACGACCCGTGACACTGGAGCTCGTCTTCAAATATATAGTAATCATTGCCGCTCTAATATCAGCTACTTACGAATCGGTAAAACTCTTATATAATAATAATAGTGAAAAAATAATCGCGATATGTAATATAAGTAGTCTTCTAATCTCTTTACTCATCAGGAGAAAGCTGGGGCCTTAGTAACAGGATTTTTCCTTAGTTTAGCTGCTGTGTTCATTAATATATAGGATCTAGACCTACTAGAACAGTAGGAATTAAGATTCAGATAGAAGTGTTGGAAGTGATGGCACTTGAAACTCGGAAACTGGGTTGCCGGTGTCGTACCCTGGTCAGGGATAATATGCAGCTGTTATATAAGGTCTGGGAGATACTCAGATAACTTGAGGAGAAGAAGAGAAGACAACTCAATTGACAGATTCTGGGCTGGTCCCGGGCACTCGAAAAGTTCACTGTTTTAACGGCTCTCATAAAGCGTGTCATCGTGGAATTGTGGCTGTTGGCTTCTAACAAGAAGTAAGAGTTTGTGATAGCACCTACTATTTGAGGTATGCGCTTGCTATGCTCTTACTTGTCTTGCTTACGCGTACCTCTACCTATACTAGTATTTGATCTCTATATGTGACGAATCTCAAAGCTCTAACTTCTGAAAGGGACTCCTGAGGGTTATATTCTGACAACGGGGTGAGGTTTGGTGAAGCCAAAGGGTTCACAACAAGCAATGTCCAAGGGTACTGACAATCTTGCACTTGAGTTGCTTACTGGAGAACTTCCAGAGTCCTCCAGAACGAGTGACTATATACTAGATACATTTGGTTGCTCTCTCGTGCTCTCTAGAGCCACCTAGAGCAATGCTACGGTGCTCTCGAGAGCCTCTTGGAGCGTCCTCTGATTGGCCTTGCACTGGTGCTCTCTCATGCTCCTGAGAGCTCTCTGGAGCACCTCCAGGACTCGTTCCGATTGGTCCTAAGTGATTGGCTCGGAACGTCCTACGTTCCCCACTGGCTTCTGCAAGTAAGCCGCCGCTATTGGATCTCGTTAGTTCATTTGTGAGACTATATCATGAGAGCTCTTCTAGCTTCTCTTTCTTTCTCTCTATGTGATAAGCAGAATAGACTCGGCATTTGCAGTGCTCTAATGCCTTATCTTAATGCTACTTATCTCTTATAGAGTTACTACTAAGGATATTGGAACTTATTACGGACATTGTCCTTGCTACAGTTAGGATTGTATTTCTATAGCTTAGTTAGGAGCTAGTAAGCCTAATTGTGTAGCTTACTAGTGGTTAGGCGCAGCTCTTTCCTATAAGATTTCCCTAAGAGCTGCACTCTGCCTACAATTTAGTTCCTCGTGTAAGGTGACACACACAAGCTCACCAAGGAAGATGCACCAAATCCGCAGCACTAAATAAATTTAAGACACACCTTATTTACTATATAGCCCGTCATATACCCTATAGATTTTTTAAAAACTCTTAATCCTTCCTTACCAATGGCAACTTTTCCTTAAAAACGAACTAGACCGGCATCGAACCGGCACCTACTTCCGTGACAGGGAAGTCCTCTACCAATTGAGTTCCTAGTTCTTCGAGAAACAGGCAAGGCGACTCTATTGTGCGTGCACCACTTGACCAACTAACTGATCCTTGAGAGAGGGAAGTTCCAAGTTCCAATCTGAGTCTCCCGCTCTCCAGATATCCTCCCTCTGTTGCGAGTCATGTCGCTTCGTCATGAAATCCACAGTGTCTCGCCTGCCAATAGCCCAAGTGTAGGGCTCATAGTGGGGCCGTGACACCTGGTGCAACTACACTGTGCTGAGCATCACCCAAGGTCCGGTCAGCTCGTATATACAAGATCGATATTTCTACAAGAGTAAGAAGAGGTAGATGACAGGAATGGGCATGCAACCAGACCTTAAGTATTGGAGCAGAGGCTCATACATAAGCATAACTACAGATGTATGCATCAGACTTATAACGTATGTATATAACAGGCATATGACATAACTATGGGAATAGGGAACGGGGAATCCCGTGACATACACCAATACTGGAGGATATGCAAGCTCAGTTTCTATACCTCGTCATACCTTCTCTCTTTGTTCCTTACTCATCGGGAGCCCTGTATAGATCTTTCTGCGAGCATATCTCTATAGCTGACTAGGTCCTTAGCTTTAGTAGTTGGTAGCACTATAAGTTAAGTATTCTACTATCTCTCTACTCCAGCCGCATTCGCAATAGGGGGAGAGAGCTCTCGGCCTTTATAAGGCTCTTATGTCTTTCTAGTGCCCTTTTATCAAGTTTTAGCTAGTAATCGGCTGGATGTATAGTGAGTAGGGCCTGGTTCCAAGCCTTACACCTGTCACGGATAGGCGCGCAATTAACCACTGCATAACACCCTCAAAAGAGGGCCCGTAGTTCGAACTGTCCAGTCGAACCAGGAGTTGCGCACATGAACTTGACAATGTCACTACCCGTGACAATACCATTGTATTCAGTTGGGAGTCTCCTGGGCCCTGTTGAACTGAACTGGCTCCTTGGCACCTGGATTTAGGGGCTGGGCACTGTTGCCCAATGCAGTAAGCGTGGAAGACTCGTCACCCACATAAAGGCAGGGTCTGGCGAGAGTCCCGAAGCCCTCGGTTCTTTCAAGCAACACGCACACATGACGCATGGTTCAGACAGCCTGTGACGGGCACCAAGGTTGGTCAGCTCGCACATACAAGATTGATACAGCGACGAAGAGAGCAAGATCTAGATGACAGGTGCAAGAGCAGGACGAGACCTCAAATGCCAGAGCCGAACACGTGACCAGGAGCGGGGAATCCCGTCACAGGCTTCTAGAGCCTATGTTCAAAGTCAGCTAGCCTCTTATTGAAATAGAAGTCTAGTAGAGAAATCTACATTTCAGCTGCGAGGTATTGGGTTAGGTTAAGCTTATAGGCTCCAGCCACTATTTATAGGCTCTTATACTTCTATATTATCCTCATTGGTAATAAGTAGAAAAATATCAATCACTAATATTTACGCAGTATACTATCACGAACCAACTATATATAGGCCTAGTGGGGCAAAAGACAGAATACCAGAGCTAATCATTCTCAGAGAAGCTACAGGTGTTGAACTGAGTGGGTTCCTTGGCACCAAGATTCATGGACTGAGCACTGATGTTCAATGCGAGACTCTCAGTCAGCACAGATCCATCACAATGACACAGTTCCTGACATAGCGTCATATCATGGCACACTGTCTCTATATAAGGGGGTAATTCCCCTGGGAGGATTAGAGAGGACGATTTTCTGTTCCAACAAAAAAGGGACATTCTGAGACACCCTAACCCACTATCTTGATCCTTCATTTGTGTGGTCACTCTGGAATCGTGACTCCAATTCAAGCTTCGTTTCATACCTCAATCTGTTCAATACCATTTGGTTGATCTAAGCTTACTTGAGCATGTAATTGTTGGCTGCCCAACAACAGGCACCCGCACGAGGCTCACACAGTAGCCGTGGGGGCCGGGCGATCAAGGGTGGACTTGGGTAGCTGGCTACCCAAGGCGATCGAGGATAGCTCTCGGTAGACTACGATTGTGGCGATCATGAAAACTCTACTAGTATATAGTCATTCGTTCTGAAGGGCTCTAGGAGTCCTCTACTAAGCAATACAAGCAGTTAGCTATACCTGCTATTGAGACATTTGTTTGTGCACTTGTTGTGAACCTTTTGGCTTCGCCGAACCTTACCCTATTAATAAGTTACAATCTTCAGGAGTCCTTTTCAGAAGTTAGGGCTTCGAGATTCATCATATATGCCTAGAAAAAGTCTATGCCTGATGAGTATAACCAAGCAAAGCAAAGAAAACTAGATACAGAGATAATCATTCAGTTAATAACTAGGGTTGCAGGTTTAAGTTTGAGCAGGGCCCTTTGCTAAGCAGATGGGATGTCAAATACATGCGCATTGAGCTCCCAGCTGGTTGCAGGTGCAAACCAACATGGCGGGACAGCTCAGTCCAATGCTTCTCTCCAGCGCCGGAACTCGCCGGCAACAGACGGGGAGTGACAATCACCAGTTCGGGCGACAGACAGGGCGACAACACACGCCTCGAGCATGTCGCTAACCAACGCCTCTCCGGTCGATGCCGCGAAGGCAGCCAAGTCGGCGTCGCATGTACTTGCGACGCTCTCGGCCGACGCCCGCAACGATGCGCTGACGGCCATCTACGCCGGCCTCACAGCAGCCCGCGACGACATCCTCGCCGCCAATGCCCGCGATCTCGAGCTGGCTCGCCAGGCTGCCGCCGACGGCAAGCTGAGCCAGAGTCTGGTTGCCCGTCTCGATCTCGGCAAGAAGGGCAAGTGGGAGGACATGCTCAAGGGCATTCTCGACGTGCGCGACCTCGAAGACCCCGTCGGCCGAGTCACGCTGCGCACCCGCCTCGACGATGGCCTCGAGCTGGAGCGAGTCACCTGCCCGATAGGTGTGCTGCTCATCATCTTTGAGGCCCGCCCCGAGGTCATTGCCAACATCGCCGCTCTCGCCATCAAGTCCGGCAACGCTGCCATTCTCAAAGGCGGCAAGGAGTCGACCGAGTCGTTCGTCGCCATCTCGCGCGTCATCTCGGCCGCTCTCGACAAGACCCAGGTGCCCAACGCCGCCATCCAGCTGGTCACCACCCGCGACGTGATCCCCGAGCTTCTCGCCCTCGACCAGTACATCGACCTGGCCATCCCGCGGGGCTCCAACGACCTGGTCCGCTACATCAAGAACAACACGCGCATCCCCGTGCTCGGCCACGCCGACGGGCTCTGCGCCATCTACCTCGAGGAGTCGGCCGACCCGTCCATGGCCGCCGACGTCATTGTCGACTCCAAAACCAACTACCCGGCCGCCTGCAATAGTCTCGAGACGCTGCTCGTGCAAGACACCGCACTGTCCACCCTCCTCCCGACCGTCGCCCGGGCGCTAGCAGCCAAGGGCGTCGAACTGCGCTGCGACGCCGCAAGCAAAGCAGCCCTGCAGGATGTTTCCAATCTAACGCTACTCGACGCCACAGAAGCCGATTTTACGACCGAGTTCCTCTCCCTAACCCTGGCCGTTAAGACGGTCTCGTCGCTTCCGGAAGCGGTCACCCACATCAACACGCACGGCTCGCACCACACCGACTGCATCCTGACGTCGTCCAAGGAGCAGGCTGAGCAGTTCATGGCGGCCGTCGACTCGTCGGGCGTCTATTGGAACGCGTCAACGCGTTTTGCCGACGGCACCCGGTACGGGTTCGGCACCGAGGTGGGCATCAGCACCAACAAGATCCACTCGCGCGGTCCCGTCGGGCTAGAGGGTTTGATGATCTACAAGTACAAGCTCAGGGGCCAGGGACAGGTGTCGGCCGTGTATGGGGAGGTTGAGGGGAAGAAGCGCTATCTCCATCAGAGGTTGCCTTTGAAATAGATGAAAATGCGTGAATGAAAATTAAAGGATGTTCAAAGTTCACTTTTGTCACTGTCATTGCGTGCGGCGTGATAAAGTCTTGTCCAATTGCCAAACGGGCATGCATCTGCGTTGACCATTTCCATGTCAGTCCCCTTTCCAAACAGAGGAGCCGTTTGAGATATACAGCTTTCACCAGCCTCGCACACAAATATCCGATCGGACCTTAACCACCCACTGAATGAGCTACATAAGACCAACACTGAGCAAAGACCAAACAATTGCCGCTGCCCAACGCCACCAACTTGCCTTCCACCGCTACAACAAACACTGCTATTGCCAACAACAGGGCCTGTCAAGCACCTCTTGTCCAAACAGGAGAGGCAGAGAGGTACCAACATGAAATGCACCAGCAACCCGCCTAGCCAAGCGCCTGTCAGTCAGCCAGCCAGACTCAACGGCCAAGAACCAAGCCTGAGCCTTGAGCGTGAGCATCATCCATACAAAAAAGAAAAAATAGTCATTACCCATCATCAAACTCGTCAACGTCACAGTTACTCATTTCATTCCGCCCTCTTTCCCTCCCCCCCTTGTTCAACGAAACACCGAACCCCCACAATCCCATTCATACCTTTTTCATCCACAGACCACCAGCCCAGCCCCAGCACCAAACCACAAGACGCAAACACCTCACTCCCCTCTCCTATACCCATGCGCCACACCACCACCACCGGTATGATAACTCCCCATCTTTTCAATAGAGCTCATGATGCCACCACTTCTGAGGCCCTGCCCCGACCCAGGCCTCGGCATCCCACTAACACCCGCGGCACTCTTGGTCCGCTCATGCGACATCCGCCCAATCCTGCTCTCGGCTCCCGACGACGTGGCCGTTTTCTGATTGTTGAGCCCCATCACCGCCCCGGGCGCCCTGAGACCCGAGGCTCTGAAGTTGCTGCCGCTGCTGCTACTGCCAGGGAGTCCGTTGTTGTTGTTGTTGGTGTGGCCCGCAATGGACATGCGAAGAGAGTTTGACCTCGCGATGCCGTTGGCACCACCAGGCGTCCTTGCCGTCGTGGCGGAAGAAAGCGAAGACGACTGTCTCCTATTCGGTGTCTTGGCGGTCACCATCGGGATCGGTTGCTGGTGCTGCTGCTGCTGAATGTGCTGCGCCGGCGGTTGCGGTTCTGGCTCCTCCGGCACGGAGGCGACAAAGCTCTGCATGTTCATCATCTCCTCCGCCAGCATGACCAGCTCCCCCTTCTCGACGCGCTCCCGCTCCAGCAACACCCTCAGCTCGGCATTGTCTGCCTGCACCGTCTTGAGCACGGCCTCGACCTTCTCGACCTCGGCCTCGAGCTCCCTGATCTGCGCCGCATCCCGCGCCCGCTCGGCCTCCAGCTGCGCCAGCCGGGCCGGGTCGATGCCGCCGCGCGAGATGGTGCTGTTGGCGTGCCGCAGCTCGTCGTTCTCGGCACTGAGCTGGTCCACTTGCGCCTGCAGCTTGCGCACCTGCTTTTCCCAGCGGTGCTCGTAGCTCTTCTTCAGCGCCGCCACCTTGGTCTCGTGCTTGCTCTTGTAGAGGCCGTGCAGCTCGCGCGCGACGCGCTCGACGGCAATCTCGACCTCCTTGTTGGACGGCAGCGGTCCTCCGTTCGATTTGTTCTCGGCGGCGGCGGCGGCGGCGGCGGCCTCGGCGCTGGCCTTACCAGCCCGCATGCCCGCCATCTTGCTCTCGGCTTCCTGCGCCATCATCTCGGCCGCCTCGCGCCGCTTCTCAGCCTCGTCGAGCTTGAACTCGAGCTCCTCGCGCTCGCGCGTGCTAATCACAATCTCCTCCTTGACTTTGCGGAGGACCGCCTCCATCTCGCGCCCCCGCCGTTCCCAGCTGTCCCGCTCCGTCTGCAAGCTCTCCTGCGTGGCCTGCAGATCGCGCAGCTGCTCCATGCACTCGCCCACCCGCTTCTCGGCGTCGCCTACGGCCGTCTTGAGCGAGAGCACTTCGGCTTCTTTCCCGCTGAGCGACGCCTTGAGGCTGCTGATCTCGGACAGGAACCCGGACTTGAGCGACTCGAGCTCGCGCGGCGTGATGGTGGGGATGCTGCGCGGGGTCGGCGCTGGCGGGATGTCAAAGTCGAGGAGGTTGACGAGGTTGTTGCGCTGCGGCGTGGCGGTCGGGTTGAGAGGTGGTCCCCGGGGCTGCTGCATGTGGCCTCCTCCGCGCCGGGACGGGGTTGGCTGCGCGCCGCCGTAGGTGCCGTAGCGCATCTGCTCGGTGAAGTCCATCAGGTTGGTGGTGTTACCGCCGTCGTACGAGCCGTTGCCGCGTGGTGTCCTGGACGGCGTGGCACCCTCTGGCCCCCTGCCCGAGGCCCGTGGGGTCGATCCGGCCAGGACCGAGAACTTGGTCGGGCTGTCGCTCCGCATCTGCGTCAGCATCGTGGGGTTGAAGGCGCTGAACGTGCTGACCATGGTGTCGTCTGCGACCGAGTGCTCCTCCTCGGCGAGATGGCTCTGCTCGTGTGCTGCAGCTTCCTGTCCCATTGACAAGGTATGGTCGCCCTCGTGGTCTCCGTCCTCGACAGCGTCGTGCATCGCGTTGACCTCGTCCTCGAAGATCTCAATGGCATGCTTCAGTCCCTCGTTCTCCCGCACAACATCCTGCAGGCTGCTGCTCGGGCGCTCGCCCGACGACCGGCGCTCCTCCTGGGATGACCGCCGCGGCGACTCGTTCCTGATGGCGGCAGCACCCGGCTGGCTCACCTTGACGGGAAATCGCTTGATCGGGCCCGCCTTCCGGGGACTCTGTGGCAGTGGCGGGGGAGGCATGCTCCTGGCCGGAGACGATGCGTCTTCGCCGGCGGATTGTGCTGACTGTTGGTTTTGCGTCTGGGCTTGGAGGCATGCGAGCTTGAGCGGGGAGAGCTCGCTGCCCGAGATGATTCGAGACCCCGGGCGGGGTTTTGGCGGTGAGGGCCCTCGCGGTGTGGGAGAGGCTACTTCGTCCTTGATCTGCGGAAGATAGGCTGGGCTGTCGGCGTCGTGGTCATGGCTGGCCCTGCGGTTCTCGGCGTTGACGGCGGGTTTGTGGGCGTAGTATGTTTCGTGGTGCAGGCCCGACGGCGTCGAGTAGTTGAGCGCCGCGCTGGGGGTTGGCGACAGAGGCGCGGCCATGGTTTTACAGGAGTCCAGGATACGCCAATGGCTGCTTGTCGCTGATCGCTAGTCAAATTTCAAGTTCAATTGTCCGAGTGGTGATGGGTGTTTGCCAAATTGGGAGTCTCGCGCTGGATTGTGTGTGTCCGGTGTTCGGTGGTGCCAAAGTGGTTGTTCATCCCTTCTCGGAAATTGCTTTGATTGCGATCGTGCCTGTCGTTGGCCAATGAGGGAGAGGCTGCAGCCCCTGTTTACGGTTGTGGCCCAGCAACCAGGCCATCACGTGTCTACCCCTTTTCAGTCTCCACAATAGCATGTTGAGAGGCTCGTTTCTATCCCATAATTTGTAACCACCTAGTTACCTAATAATAGAATCTGAACTCCGTAACGTTGATTGTATTCAAAGGAACAGGCATAGAGTCAGTTACCATGTATGGCTGGCTGGTCCTGGATCCAAACAAAACCGCTAAAAGCAAGTCCAATCCTTCTCTGCTTGGAGATCGTCTTAATCCTTGTCATCAATCACAATGGAGTTTCGACCACGACTGTCGGCGCTCCAAATGTAAGAACCATGTCTGTCATGTGGCACGGAACAAAGACATACATCGCACACAAGGAAGACAGCAGACGGAAGAGAGGTAAATACTGCCAGAGAATTCAACACTACACTATGAACACTTGTACTGTCATAACGACTGATCAACAACGCTAGGGTGTGTTCAAAACAGAAATCTACCACCATGAAGTCCCCCCGTGTATCAAGCATGAAGCCCCTTTTACGGAAGCCCCCTTCATCAAGTCGTCATCAGAAGGTGAAAAACAACTTCCCTCAACAGGCCACCTCACCCCTGTGCCGTTCCCTCTTTCTCAACCCCCCAGTTTTTGAAAACGAAATCAAATGGAAATCGTTGGTCATAAGCGTCATAAGCAAGGAGACGAACATGAGCACAGGAAAGGGAAACGACAAGACGAGAAAGCCGTGCCCTGGCCGTGGTGTCTGATATACCATACCAGAAACCGCTCAGATAGGCGCCGACAACTCTCAAAATGATTCCCGTGTTATTCGTTCGTTCGTGCCCGTCGTCATGAGTGCAGCCGCCTAGGATCGTAAGCAGGCGCCGCATCTTTTTCTTTCCGCCAAGACAAGAAGAAAAAAAGAGACAAGGTCGTCCATCCGCCGAGCGAGCCGCCAGAGCCCAACCTGTACGGGGCCCCATTAGATTAGACCCAATCCCATGCAAGCCGTCATCCATCAAGCCCGTATACAACCAATATTCAGGACATTGACACAAAGAGAATCGTCAGCGCTGAAAGGAGCGTCTCCGAAAACACTACGCCCTGGCATGGTCATCGCTTTCGGAACGAATACAATAAAGAGCCTCATTCGCAGCTTCGGCTCGGTTCATAGGGGCGCATCGAAGCTTCATCGCAAAGCTCACGGCGTCCAAGACGCTGCGCCGTCTCTTCTATCGACGGCGTTGCGAGGCCACCGCGGCCGTCGACTGCGCCATCTGGCTGTTAAAGGTCGGTGAGGGCATCGAGCCGGGCCCGTCGAGCATGCCCTTGCGCCGCTTCAGGTCTGAACGGTCGTCGTCGTCGTCTCTGCTACGTTTCATTGAAGTCCCGCCATTCAAGATGGGTGGTGGCTGGGTAGAATACCCGTTTTGCATGGGAGCCCCCATGTCGCCTTGGTTGCCGTACACATCGTTGGAGGATGCGCCGTTCGTAGAAGCCCGCTCATTGCTCATGACGCTGTACAAGTTGCTCGAGGCCTGCCCGACGCGCGGCGGGCTGCTGTATCCCTGCGACGCATAGTACGACTGCGGAGCGGCGGCGGTCCTAGGCGTGGCCCGTCCTGACCCCGCCTGGTGAGGAGATCCAGACATCTCGGGCGACAGATGAGAGTGGTCGTTCTGGAGCGAGGCCACGGCGGGGGCGCTGTAGTTGTATGAGCTCCGGTTCGTGTCGTACCCACCGCTGTTGTGCGTGTATTCAGGATCATGATCGTGATCCGCCTCCTCTTCAGCGCCCGTCGCGGGCACCACCTCACCCTGTCCGTTATGCATCATGCCATTAACAGGCTTCGACTCGCCCTGTTCGCCGTTAGGGACCCCCGCCCGAGCTGATGGAGGACCCATCTCGCTCTTTACGTATGTGGCGTGCCCATACATCGGCCTCTCCTGAGCACTCGAGCCCGGAGGCGGATACGTCGGCGGCGGAGCTCCCGACTGCTGATAGATTGGGCGAGAGTTGTCGTATGGCTGGCTCACCGGAGGATAAGACTGCATGCTCTGGATGGAAGAACCAGGTGGGGTTGTTGCTGGCGTGTTGGGCAGGGATCGGTTGTTGTTGCCGAGGCTCGTGTCAATCGAGATGTGGCTCGACTGCTGGCCGTTGCCCATGCCTTGCTGATTCCAGGGGTAGCCATCCGAATTGCTCATACCGCTCATAACGGCCGAGGCTGGCGGAGTAGGGAACGAGTGACCTCGATCCATCGACGGACGGCCCATTGGCGCAGGTTGCGAGGAGAGCTGGCTCTGAGGCCCCGGCAAGGCCAACGGCGGGTGAGGCTGGTGCAGAGAGGGCAGTCCCGGAGGATTCTGACCAGGCCTTCTTTGCGCTGCCGCCATGACTTGGCTCGTCCGAGCTGAGTTGGTAGGGTGGCAGAGCAGTGCACCAATGTTGTGCACAAACAGCGGATAAAGGAGCTCGGTGATCTTTTCCTTGTTGGCAAAATCCAGGGCTCTCTCGAATGGAATCCTGCAGAATCATTCGAGTTAGACCGGGCTGACTCTTGGCAGACGTTTCAATAAACAAAACCTACCAGACTCCTTTCAGATGCATCGGGCCAATCTTGACGACATGGCGGACCTTTTCGCTCTTGAGAATGCCATCGCGCCGGCCGCGCGTCATTCCAGCAACGTTCAACAGCTTGGTGCCGTTGATCATGTGGTTGTCTAGAGAAGGGGTCAGATGCAGCACGACATCTGGGACTTAACACGGGCTGCTCAGGTTTACCTTCTCTGCGCGCAACGCAAATGCCCCTGGCCTCGACTTGGAAGCAAAGGCTCCCTTCATCCTCCCACAAAGTGGCTGTGACGCGGGGCTTCATGCCCACTGGCGCAACCTGGCCGGTCGTGTCGAAGGTGTTCGAGTACGCCGCCTGGCTCATTCCAGATTGACTAATGCCCGGGAGTGGCAGGACGGGTTGCGGCGCGCTCAATTGGTTGGAAACTGAGGGTGGTCCCGCTGCCGAAGTCATCGCATTGGCATAGCCGTACTGGGTGCCATACTGCGGCGGAGGGTAATGACCGGGAACGGGTTGCAATTGAGGCGGCTGAGAGTGCGGATGAGGCTGCTGGTGCGTGTAGGCGGATGTGACTGTCTGCGGCGGCGGGGCCTGGCCGGCTGACATATGCGACGGGTAATACATCTCAGTTGCTGTCGAGTTCATGGCAGGGTAATGATTGTATCCGGATGGTGCCTGATCATGCGGCCCCGGGATAGCAGGACAGTTAACGAGCGTGGGTGAAAGAGGACCTGGGGTCTTGGGCCCGTTCGAAGACGCGGCCGACGTGAACGACGACAGGGAACCGAGGTTGGAGCTCGAAGTTGATGATATGGAGCCAACCCGGGGGGACGCGCTGCTCGAGGAGTATGACTGGGAAGCGTGCGGGAAAGCCAACGGTGGCAATCTTTCGCTAGCAGACGAGGGACGCGTGAGGTCTGCGTGGTAGTAGGGCACCTCGTTGTTCGAACCCCGGGTTTGCGGATGAGCAATGGTGGAGGAATCCAGCTTTGCGGTTGCTGATGCTGTTATATGTACAAGCCGAGTTGTTTGAGCCGCGACGCGCTACACTCGACACGCGCAATGCGTGGAGTTGCCGGTGCTTGCAGGTGCAGAGTCTCGGATGGATCAACTGCAGGCGGCTAGCAGGTAAGCACAGACAGTGCGTCTGTCTGCACGAAGGCTTTCTGATCTCTTGACTCAAAGGCCGTCTTGACGTCAAGTGGAAGCCGTTCGCATGCGAGGCTACGTCGATACGCGCATTGCAATGTCAGCATGTCTGCAGGTCCATGCACGAGGTTTGAGATGGGACATCATCGGGTTGAGCTGCACTGCAAGCTCTGACCAGGAGGGACGGCTGTGTGGGTTCGGAGGAAAAACTGGGAAGATGGGACGGACGCAAGAGTGGGGGACTGGGACAAGACCGAAGGGACATGGAAACCCACCTCACGCCGGATTAACCTTCACTGCACCTTCCACGGAATGCCCCTCGAAAAAAGGAGATTTGGGAAGAAGCGTAAGCTTGCGAGAAGAGAGGAAAGAGAGGAAGGAGAAACGGCCCAAGGGGAGCGGCCGGATTTAGGTGGAGTGGTGGTCAGAGGGGAGGAGAGGTCGGTTCGACGGCCGATCAGCGAGCAGCAAGCCTTGAAAGAGAAAACCGAACACACAGAAAAGAGAGAACGAGAAACGGCCTCCTGGCTTGTGCTATGTAACTCCACTAACCGGAAAGGTGCGCTGGGCAGAACAGCCTTCTGCCGCGCTGCTGGACCCCCGGCCTCTCGCCAGCCGCCGGTTTAGCCAGTCAAGGGGCCCGAAAAACACCCACTGCGGGAAGGCCAGAGACCAGGGTAGCAATCGAGAATCAGGAAACGCTGACCCTCGCCAACGCAGACTGTTCTAACCACACCCCGCGCACGCTTCCAAGTTTGAATTGGCTCCAGTTTTCAGTTTGGTTCCCCATGGGCATGATATGGTTTGACATGCTTTTTTTTTTTTTCAAATGCTAATATTGTTAAAAAGCTGTCCTAGCTTTGCTCATCTCAGCAGCAAAGTGCGTATCGTTCGTTGGGCGTGATCTGAGCAGGCGTTTTCCACCCCAGCCCAATCGACAACGTGGGTCCGCCCAACCCCCATCTGATTATCCTTGCAAGTCGAACTTTGTGTTTGAGGGGTCCACGTATGAGCGAAAAGTCGACGTCCGTGCGGTCCACCAGGCACACTGTGCACGGCCCCGACCGTCGTGCAAGGTTCAACTTCAGGAACGACGCGGGGTTGGCAGAGCAGGAAACGACGTTTGTTGAACCTTTCTGTTCTCACCTACATAGTATGACATTGCCAAGTAATCGTGTCCTCCTTTCGCACGCTTCATCCTTCGGGGCTCTCAAGCAGACGGGATTGGAGGGGAAAGGAGGCGACCCTATTTCTGATATACACTTTGTTCGCTTTCGCCATGCCCTGCTGCGAATACGGCCCGATCTCCTCGGATGAGAGGCCCATCGCAACAACCGATTGTTTCCCTTCAAGATCATTTGGTTATGCCTGCAAATTCCGAGTCTTCGGCGCTGGAGGCACTGGATCCAATTTGCATGCTTGTCGTCTCAACCGCGAGAGCCCGTATATGGATGCTGGGTGGATGGGACCCCATGGAAACGCTCCGATTGATGCAATGCATATGTATGCAAAGGCAGCTGATGAGCCGTTTGGAGCTCAGCCGCTGACGGCCGTCTGCTCTATCTGCATCAGGCCTGGTTGTCGGTTGCTTTTCAAACTTGGATCACTTGGGTCAATTGTCATTCTTCGCATTCGTCGGTCGTTCATTTTCCAGACCGGTCTGTTTCGCCAGTCGCCAGCTAGCAAGCTTGCAGGCGAAACATGAAGAGAACGTGCTCGAGGTTGGGCGAAAACCCCCCAGTTCATACTACCGAGGACTCCACTGCATGCAGATGCAGGACCTGCAATCGATCGAGATCTGAGTCGAACATCACTGCAACGCCATCCTCTTACCGTTGATCTTATGCAGCAGGGAAACTGCCCTGGCCCTTGTGTTTGAAGACTTGTCTGCAAGAGACTCAAGATGGCATCTGACAGCACAGCTTTTAGAACCAGAAGGCGATTAGATTGCGAGCGCTAAGGCGACCGATCCTCGGGTCGACGGCTTCGAGCTGGGTCACCACGAATCCCCTTCGACTCGTCTGGCACCAACTGACCTTCTGGGCGGCCGAGGCTCGGTTGAGCGCTAAACACGATGCAGCGCGCTGTGGCGCGGCCCGATGCAAGTCTTGGACACGCACACCAGCCCAGGTCCCCATGCTTGTGCCCTTGTCAACTGCCGTGCCAACGATGAGGCGGGCATAAAAACGTGGGTGGGTAGGCGCAGCATAGTCAGTATGGCGGTAGGGAGTATGGCGATGTGAGAACAACGACGCACTGCTCGATCTCATGCTCGATATTCTTGCCGCCACTGCAGTACCGGAACTCGAAAGGATGAAGCGCCCGGCTCGAGTTTCCCCTACATCGGTCGCTCCGAAAAGGCCCCGTACATGGTCTTCTCGGCCTGCTCGACACTTCGAGGATTACACACGCCATTAACCTTCTAGACTGTCCTGCACTAGGCGGGAGCAGAGGGTTGCGTGCAAAGGATGAAAGACGTCGGCTGGTCAGTACGACACGACCAGGAGTCCACAAAGGCTAACTGTGCCGCCGAAGAGAGAACGATTGTCTATCAGATTGTCCAGGGCATTTGGGCACCCACTCACAAGGCAGAGATCCTCATGGCGACCACGACCCCGATCCTTCTCGCCTCCGTTACCTCGCACTGTGGGAGATGCAAACATTGCTCCCAAAAAAGCATGTCGACCTCATCCTCCAACCATCTCCCGCCCGTGGGACACGGCCGCAGCCGCTCGTCCCCAGCGCCACTTGCAGAGCTGTTCAGAGTTGCACCTCGCGTGCCCCCCAAGTATAGGACGTGAAACCTCTGAGAGGCTCTAATTGACGTCCATGTTCACAAGAAACGGGACCTCCACAGAAACTCCAGGTTTTCTCGGCATGCAAGGATTCCGATCTAGGCTCCGCGGGCTCGACAACACTTGCATACCGGACAATGCACAGCGGTTAGATGCTTGTGCGTCCATCTCTAATCATTGAGCTAACCAATCATGGCGACAGGAGACATTCTCTGGATGGCGAGGAGAGGGGTGCTCATTGTGTTTCAGCCGCTTGCTTTCGGCAAGGCGGACTGACGGTGCGCGCTCCCCTCCTGCGCGGGCAAGTTGACTTGCAACATGGCCACCTACATGGGGCTGCGCAAGACTTGCTCCCGCTCCCTACCGGTGGACCTTGAAGCGATGCGAACGACGCTGGTACCTGGGGTGACGCGCAGCTCTCAATTTCCCCGAGAGTCGAGACTCGGGGCTTCGATACCACCTCAAATGGTCAGGACGTGGCCCGGGACAAGAGCCGGTTCTTTCATGCGAAGAACGCCAGAAAACTGGGAAGCCGGCCTGGATGAGGGTGTCGTAATAGCGAACCCTGACTTTCTTCGGGTTTGGCTTTATCTTGCGCGCCAGCAGCTGGTGGGTTGTGGTACGGAACCCCTCTCAATAACCCAATCAGCGCGAACCACGTCTCAAGCCCACACCCACAATGGGAAATGTTATCGAGGGAGCAGGCTGACCCGGACAGCCTCCTCTTCATTCCGAAGGGACGGCTTTCCAAACGACTCTCGACGGTTTGCTAACAAGCAGAAGCGCAGCAAAAGTTGACCATCGATCTCGAAAGTCTCGACCTCCCAAGATTCGCAACTTGTCGCATCGGTTTCGCCACACATGGATCAGCCCTAAGCCCTGTTCTGCTCCACACGTTAACTTCCCCAACCCTTCGGGAGGACGATAGCATCTGCACATCATAAGGCATCCCCAAACCCTCTGCACACCAGCTCCCTGCGTTTCCTATTCGCCGGAAACAATCTGCACGCGCGGACCGTTTTCCGCCTTACATGACAGCCAGGATGGGTAAAGTGGTGGTATGTGAGTGGGTGGCACAGCCGAGGGGAAGCATCCTTCTCGACCCCTCCTCTACAGTGCGGCTCGGCATGGTCCGCAGCAGTGACTTTGCTGTTGCTCACAACGGCGGAATTTCGAGACGGGCCTGTCTATGGACCGCCATTGAGCCCGTTCCCAGGTTTAGAACGTACATGCCAGAAGGCAGCATCTTCCGGGTTTCTCATCACTGTGTACCTCGGGCGGGTTTCGGTCCAGTTCGTCCCACCATCAACAGCCCTCTCATCTAGGTATGGCCCTTGACTTTTAGCGGGTACCTCTTCCCGAAGGGTGTGCGGCGCACTGTGCTCCCTTCTCTCACAGCACGGCTCTTCACCGCTACTCTCGGGCCGCTACATCAACGCCCTCCCGTTCCCTCGGCTCGCGCTTGAACACGCGGTGCCACTGACGATCCTGGAATCGACTTCGCCAATCAGAGGCTGCCAAAATGGCGCTCCCTAAGCATCCTCATTGCTCCAACCATAATGTATGGCCTCGCTTCTCGTGGTGCCCGGCTGGATCATCAGAGGCGACTCCGGAGTATGGATAATAAAGTCTTCGTTTCGTGCCCGTACGGTATTGTATCAGAGGGTCTAGTACGTAGGTGACGGAGAGTTTTACCATCATGACCTGCGGGGGTATGTGCAATGAGTGATATATATAATCTTTGCTCCTGGCAAACTACCAGAGGACCGGTAGATCATGGTAAGCACGTATGGCGCAGTATCTATTCATCTACTATATAGCTTTGTAGGCACCGCGGAATTCTCCGTCTCCAGCCTCCGTTTCGGCCCCGTCATTCGCAACTTACTCCGTACAAAGGCTCAACCTCGAAGCGAATCTGACAGCGACGACAAACTAGGAGTAGCCCAGGAAGACAATATTGAACGAAGTACCGAGCAGCTTCCTGCGTGTGCGTGTCAACTCATACACAGATCTACACAGTACGAAGTAGACGACCAGTCCCTCCAGGCCGGGCCGGCATCTTGCCGCGGGCCCCAGCGGGGTTTTAGATGGCTCCCTTCGCCGTGGGTTAGAGCCATTTCTCTGCGAAGAGGGGCGCGATAGCACCTCAGGTCGCCTGCCAAGCTGTCACTCCCTGGTCGTGGCCGCGCTTGAGAGGACTCGGCTCTTCCACGCCACCCAGGCGCCTCCGGAACATTGTGCCTGGAGCCCCTTTGAGGGAGGAGCTTCTGTGCTCTACGGATACACTGTATGGAAAGCTCTTCTCTCTCCATATGACATGTCATACACGCATGTGCCTACATAAGGTGCTTGAGGGACCTGTCAAAAGTCGCGGCGCTTAAGAGGGAGACGCAGCAAATGCACCTCACAAGCGCGCGCAAAAGCGAGCTGCAAGCGCTGTACATACGGAGCGCAGTATCATACGGATTGGTTCTATTGTATCCATACTTTCACGATACAACTGGCATGCTGCATTGGTCGCGCAGGAAACAAGAAGCCTGGCCAGCCCGGGGAGCAGCAAAGCAGCAAAGCTAGCGAGCCCAAGCCCACCTGCTTCGCCTGCGGACGAACCACAGCATGCTTGATTGACAAGGGGGGAAAAGGGGATCAGCAGAAGAAACGCGGCAAGGGTTGCGCTGCATGGAAGGGTTCCTCGAAGAGGGTTCCACAAGTTCGCGGTTGGTCTCGGACACGCAGCATCCCCGAACGTGCAGCCAGATCTTACCCTTCCAAGATCGCGCGCAGACGTCTCTGATCGATCCGTTTTGATGTGCGCAGGACTGGACGGCCCGGGGAATGGTAACAGATAAGGCGGCTCCAGATCAGCGCCTTCGTACGGTGAACTCCGACCTGACCTCAGGAAAAGTATGTTGCATCCAAGTGATGATGCCGTCGACGATTTAGAACACATATTTAGTAGCCACGAGTCGGCGGTCAAAAACACGGCTTTTCCGGGATGCAAAAACAGGGTGTCCTGCATGAAACTGCCGGCGACCCCCTTATGTGTCCTATCTGTCCGTTCCCGGGTTTGACGGCATGCAAGACGCAACAACGGCACAGAAGCCCAAGACAGACGCAGGACGACACAATCGGAGGCACATCTAGCAGGTAAGTGTCGCAGGGTGCGTGGTGCAGCTCGAGTACCGGGGAATGCTGTGCTTAAAGTTGGACAGGCGTGTGGACGGAGGGTATCAAAGATGACTTGATAGTGTACGGAATATCCGTAGAAGACTGTTCTTATTGATCAAGTGCTGTGCTTCGTAACAGAGGCAGTTGTGTATATCTGGTTGTCATAGCGCCGAGGTTCGCAAACCCGGTTCCCTTTTTCTGCGCCCCACGCGCGGGAGAAATTGGGACTGCACAGGGCGCCGCGAAAAGATTGCCTTTATTGGTTACCTATATTGTCTCAGACGGTAAATGGTGGTGTACCGCTGGAGAGGAAGGCGAACCGGCAAGTCCGTACTCCGACACCGTACTTTCTAGAGCAAGTCGAACTCGGGCTCTAAAAGTTGAGCCGCGAATTTGAATATGCTGTAGATGGATTATCATAAGGGAAACTCTACCGATACGAACGAGTTCCTACCCCTACCTTTTTACCCCCCAGTGGGTATTACCGTATGCGCACGAAGGACTCGACATGGGATGAGCCGATGTTTCCTGGCTCAAGCTCCTGTTTGCCTCTGTTCCCAGCTTGTGGTTGTCGGTTGCCGTTCCAGGTTTCGCTTTTCGGATCGGGAGGTTGGTGTTGAAGTCCCACTGCCAAGTACTGTACAACAGCTGGAGGCCAGTGGGGAAGTGGCGGGGGTGCCCAGTTGCAGAGAGGCGGGACAGAGAGAGGGGTAAACATAATCGGGAACATGACAGAAATGCAGAGGCTACGGAAAGAAAAAAAAGGAATACCCTAACTGTGATGGTTCACCCCAATCATTGAGAAGCGAAGCTTTTGACCACTCCTGTGTGGCGCGGGCACGCCAATCCACAGCATGTGAAAATCGCTGGGCATCCAATCTTCCCTCGAGAAACTCTGCCGCCAAAGCTCTGTCAATGAAGCTCTCGCTCCTTCCTCACTCCTCCATGTGTAAACACAATGTCAGAGTTTCGTCATGGAAGCTTCGCTTCAACAAGTGTGCCCTTCTGATTTGTGGTGACCTGATGGAGGATGGGATGTGTTTTTCTACTTGTTGATCACTTAGCGGCTTGGGCTGTTATCTGTCAATTGCCGTAGGAGACTTGTTCTGCATAAGAATATTGAACGATTGACTTACTATTATTCCCGTAGACCAAAGATGATGGACCGGACGACAAGACAAGACGCCAATGGGGAATTGCAGCTCATATTCCCAGGTATGGGATGTATGAAGGGCCCTGCTTTCCTGGATAGCCTGCGCTACTGCGTATCGGCAGGGCAAGTTGTGCATAAACCGCCTTGCAGCGCAATGGAAGTGGTAAAGTGTACAATGGGAACCCCGCCGATTTCCCATGCAGCCTTAGCTTCGACCGATAAGTATCCACTTCGACGCAGATCCCGTGAGATCCAGATTATCGAGAACCGCAAGTACAGATCTCCGCAGCCGGCGTTGCGGTGCTATGCATCGACCGCCTTATGAGCTTGCTGGTTGCGGCGTCTCAAGGAGGCAAAGGCGTGCATTAGAAAAGTTCAAATATGAAACAGGAAACGAAACCACATGAGAAGGTCCAGCAGCGTCAATCTTAATGTCGACTTCGATCATAGTGACGGGAGCAATGGCATCCTGCAAAGGCATTGGCCCCTCATGCATCTGGGGTAAGAGTGATGAGATATTGTGGGGTTTGCTCGACTCATCAACACCGTTCGCAAGGTCTCAGGGTGCTTCAGCATTGCGACGCTGTATATGTGTATCACAACGCTATGGCCTGTTCCCGTAATGAGAAGCCAACAGGGTGTGCTGCACTCAACAACTGATGCTTGGAAATGAAGTTGACATTATCAGTGGGAATTCTCGGGAATTCTTCAGTTCGGCCCTCGCAATCATGTGACTTGGCGTCTGTTTTCAGGCAGGAGCAGGAAACATGAGGCGGTTGCCTGGTGGCGACGCGAGTCGTGCCTTCAGGCCGCGGTGGAGTGGCACGCTCGCTATTTTCCGCTTCATCTCAACGATTTTTGTCGTTTTCGAGCCCTGATGATGAGTCGACTCAAACATGACGATTATTTCTCAATGGTTTCTTGATTGCCCAAGCTTCCCCATTTGCAATTCATTCTCCTCGCGATGCCACCGCCACAACCCAAGCTGCCTCCGCCGGCGGAGCCACGATACAGCCGCAGCTTCGATCCATGGAACTCGGTAGCGGCAGGCCACCAGCGACCGGAAACCCGCGGCCCGCAGGGATGGCGCGAGTCGCGGAATCTGAAAATGAACAGCCAGTTCCGAGCGGGAAACTCGGGCGGCGCGCGCATCTCAGACACGGTCGGCGTCGGCTCCGAGAATTTTGACGAGCGTCTCGGCATGCTCGTGCCCAAAGAGGTCCGGTCTCGCGCCATGAAGAGCGCGGCCGACATGTTGCGGAACCCGGGGACCATGCGAGCACCGTCAGCATCATCATCCACACGAGCTTTCCCACCGGGAGAAGGGACGGGAAGTGAAGAGGGCATCAAGGACCCCAGTCGTCTGACAGCCGAGGAGAGACTCAGTCTGGTTCGTAAGGCAGAAGACGAGGCGCGCGAGGAGGAGGAGACCCAACGAGCCCGAGAGCGCAACATCTTCGACGGCCTGGTCGTTTACGTCAATGGAAGCACACACCCGTTGGTGTCAGATCACAAGCTCAAGCATTTGCTTTCCGAGAACGGTGCGCGCATGTCTCTCCACCTGGGCCGCCGGCAGGTTACCCACGTCATCCTGGGGAAGCCGTCCGGCCCGAACGGAGGTGCCGGCGGTGGCCTGGCGGGCGGCAAGCTGGACAGGGAGATCCGGCGGGTTGGCGGCTGCGGCATCAAGTTTGTCAGCGTCGAATGGTAAGGTTGCGTGATGCACTCACCCTCGTTTCCTCCCCCACTTCTCACGCTTTGTTCCCTTCGGCCACCCCATTCCTGTCTCGGGTAGCATGGATACTGTGCAGAAACAAGCTGGCTGACGGACCATGGTACGCCAAACCAGGGTGCTGGAGAGCATCAAAGCCGGCAAGCGACTTCCCGAGGCGCGCTTCGCCAATCTCAAAATCGCCGCTCGGAGTCAGCAGAGTGTTCTCGGAGCCTTCTCGAAGGCCGACGGGAACACGCAGCAGCCAACCGAGAGCACCCCTGGGAGCTGACACACACCGCCCCTTGGTAGACGTTTACGCTCCCCCCACTGCCCTACCTGCTTTTTGCTTTTCCATTTCCTTTTTTCTCTTCCCTCTGGTTATTCTCACAGACGATGGCGAAGGTGGGACAAGGCTACCGTGTAAGGGCCTGTCTTGTTTGCTACAGCCACGTCTAACTGCAGGTATATATTGCCTTGCATAGGAGCGAACGTCTGGATAGGCTCAATGGGTTCTGGTCGCACGATGAAACGTGGCGCTTAACGGGTATTTGCATCACGACGTCGCATTTTGCATCTGCATTGTGCATTGGGAGGTCGGACAGGTTGGCGCTAGGAATGGCTTGCATGACTTGTGCTTCTCTGGGCTCAAGATCTACCGTATTTCAAACCGCTGGTTGGCTGAATGTTCTGTTTACTCTAACCTCTGTGTTGTCGAGGCCAACGGTTCAGCCTCAAGTCCCCAATACCATTGGAGTCAGCTCGAGATGGAGTGTGCCAGCATGGAGCTGCTACACTTTTAGCTGTCAGTGGCCAGATTCTCCTCCTCATCAGGAGAAGGGGAGCTCTGCGACGACCAGCGAGCTTCTAGGTGCGTACAACACCAGCTGTCACGGGATCCAGCTGGCTCGACAGAGTTGCCCATGTCTCGGCTCTAGGCGCAGGCCTACGTCCCGCTTCTGTTCACGGTTACCCAGTTACACCCAGAACGTTCGAGTCGTTGTAACCCTTCTCTGCAGGGTATCGTCGGATAATTTCCTTGCCCGCTGCTCGCCCACCTCCCTCACCCCCTCAGCCCACGGCTCTCGGGTCATACATATTTCATTGCACCCGCACTATCGAGATGGCCGGGATGGTGCTTGTGCTGTGTGGCTGCCTGCCGGTCTCTCCTTGACCAGCCCCATCCCTCGGGATGCTGTTCCGAGCCTCACCCCTTTTTGGCCGTCCTCCCTGAGATACCTAGCTGGGGCACACAACCCTCTCTTTCACGGCCAATTACTGGCTCCCTCCCTTGCCAGATCTATATCTCAAACTACGCTACCCACCCTCGCGTGTCACAGCCGGGTCAACACGAAGCGGTAAGCTGGGAAGAAAAAACAAAACTCTCTTTCACAGTCAGGGTCGTACCTTGTGCCCCAACCGCCAAGCCTCGTGATGGAGGCGTGTCCTTCATTTCCTCTCGTCTCCCGTTACCTTTTCCCTAGCTAGCTTCCCCACCGCCTGGAGTATCCAGGCCGCGGATTTCAGCACCATCAAGGTAGCGTCCGATTCCACCACTGCCCCCGGGCCATCGGCATGGTGTCTCGGTTCCACCGGCTCCTATGGGGGCTAGGTTTTATCTGTGACCGCGCCTAATCTAAAATCCCCTTGGGGTGCTGCGTTACAGCGATGGTAGTTTCATCTGTGCTGTGTCGACACTGTTAATGGCGGGGTTTGTTAAGCCGCCTTATCGTATGCTCTGCTGTGGCAGAACCCACCCTGAGAAGAACACCGTTGAATGGGAGAAAGGGGGCCCTGTCATGGATATGGGTGGTTTGAAGGAAGGGACGGGGTAATCATGAATCCGTCAGGGCCGAGGAGCTAGGAACACCCTGACTTCAGGGGGCTGGGAATTGGGGGTGAGAACCAGAAAGTTATTCATGGCCTAGTAGTATACGTTTGACTGTGCTACATAGTCGAAGCTGACTTTCTGGGGAAAACTTCAGTTTGGCAGACGGGGGGTTGAGTCAGCCTATCTATGTCTTGATGCACATGGCCTCTGCAAGGCCCAGCTCTCCGGAGAATCTGGCTTTGATGTGGATGGTTTGCGGCGCCCAACAGGAGGGAGTCATTTATGCTGCTTGAAAGCCCTGTATCAACTCGAGCATTACCACCGAATACGCCCACAGGGGATCACCTCAGGTAGATTCAGCAATGTTGGCGCGAGCCATCCAACACGAGCCATAAATTGTATGCTCTGCGCCTTGACCTTCTCAGACGATTCTGCCTTGGACAGAGCCACAGAGCCAGCACAAGTACGAACAGTACATAATCATCCACAACGAATCACCGTTAGTTAAGAACCTTGTAATGATGACAGGCTGTGTGATATGGCAATCCAGCGCCGCCGCTGCTTGGGCCAGCTCAACTCAACTCAGGACTCAGGTTCGTCGGTGAACATGGGAAAACGGCTTCCTTTTGGGGAAGGGGAACATCGCCTTCCCAGTAGCTTCATTCTGCAGCAATAATTACCAAGGGGTCTGAACCAAGCTTACACGTGGAGTCCGCGTTGGGAAGTGTTGAGGGACTGTATTGGGACATTCCTAAGGACACGAAGCAACAAATTGAAGCAACTCTCCACTTCAAACGCGCCGTCGACATGGCAAGGTAGAAAACAATGCTAATCGATTCACAAGCCCAATGCTATGACCAAAATGAAGGAGTCCCTATACCCGCTCGTCCCAGTCAAACACTTTTTCCTAGCAGATATTACTATAGCGTCCAGAAAACCATAGTTACGACCCCTAACAAAACCAAATCCTTCCCCAATCTTCTTTCCCCGCCCTCTCACCCTCCCAACCGACAACAACAAACACGCTTAATCAAAGTTTAGCCTTCGCCCTCCCCCTCCTCCTCCCCTCCTCACCCTCAATAGCCCGATGCCTCAGACTCCCTCCCCCCTCCCTAAAATACCGCCTCACCATCTCCCTAGCAACGCCGACCGCCCCGGCATCCTCCACCGTCGACGGCACACTAACCTCGGCATCAAACTCGCCCCGCACCGCATTCTCCAACAGCTCCCTCAGCACCCTGCGCAGCGTTTTCCCGGACCTCGTCTTGGGGATCATGCTCTTCCCTGTTGCCGGGCCCCGGATTATGCCGCCCAGACTGGCGATGGGGCCGACCTGGGTGCGGACGAGCGCCTGGATCTCGTCAAAGAGCTTGCTGTGGTTGTTGTCCTCGCCCGGGACAGTGGGAGAAGAAGAAGGGGAAGAAGATGAGATAGAAGAAGAAGAAGTGGTGGTGGTGGCGACAAAGGCGAAGGGCAGGTGGCCCTTGAGGGCATCTGGGATGGCTACGACGCAGGCCTCGGTCACGAGCGGGTGCGAGGTAATGGCTTGCTCGAGGGCGCCTGTGCTGAGGCGGTGGGCGGCGACGTTGATGATGTCGTCTGTTTTGTGTTGTGTCAGTTTGTTAGATCTATGAAGTGACAAAGTTTGTGGGAATTCTTACCTGTCCGCGCCATGATGTGGATGTAGCCGTTCTCGTCGATGCAGCCGGCGTCGCCCGTGTCGAGCCACCGGCCGCCAAACCGCTTCAGATAGCCCTTGTAGAACCTTCCTTCGTCTTTCCAGAGCGTGCGGAAGGCGGTAGGCGCGAGCGGGAGGGCTAGGACGATGTTGCCCATCTTGCCGCGTGGGACTTCGTGCCCTTCATCGTCGACGACTCTGGACGGGGTCAGGTCTGGTTAACGAAAAATGGTGGAGGGAGAAATAGACTCACCTGACGTCGAACCCAGGCATAGCCTTGCCTGCACTCCCGGGCTTAATACCCAGCGGTGTTTGTTCGTCGTTCATGTCTATTCCCTTGCACTTGCCTGCACGCGGCACCAGGGCAATACCAGAGATGGGCGAGCCCGACTCCGACGACCACCAGTTATCGACCACCAGCGCATTCGCGGCGCCGTACTTGTTCAGCAGATCCTGATACATAGTAATGATGGCCGGTTCGGACCGCTCGCCAGCGAGGAACAGGGCCTTGAGACTCCTCAACCCGCCGCGCTCTCCAATGCGCGTGAAGTGGGCGTTGTCCGGGTCGTCCTTGCGGATAGCGCGCAGAGCTGTCGGCGCCGTGAACATGGTGTTGATCCTGTACTCTTCCACCAGGCGCCAGAAAGCAGATGCGTCCGGGGTGCCTACCGGCTTGCCTTCATAGAGGACCGTGGCGGCGCCGGTCAGGAGAGGCCCGTAGAGCGTATAGCTGTGCGAGACAACCCAGCCAATGTCGCTGAAACAGCCCATCTGGTCACGTCAGATATGAACTGTTGGCAAAGCGCGGGGGAAACGGCCTTACCACGTCGCCCGGGCCATGGATGCCAAATAAATACGAGATGGACAGGTGCAGGCCAACGGCATGGCCGCCGGCCTCTCGGAGCACGCCCTTTGGCAAGCCAGTTGTCCCGCTGGTGTAGATGATGTAGATGGGGTCTGTCGAATTGACCGGCACACACTCAGCCCTCAGACCGCGGGCGCGGGCACTCTTGACAAGGTTCTGCCACTTCCTCTGGCCCTCCAATTTGCGGATGGGCCGCCAGGGGAGTTGATCACGCTGCCTTGTTATCTGGTCAACACTGAAAGCAAACAACAGGCATTTGGCGGCATACCAGACAATTGTCGTTGGTGGCTTCCATGGCGAGATGCGGATGGCTTCCTCGACGTACTCGCGGTAGGGAATGGGCGGCTTGTTCCCGTCGATGCCACACGAGGCGGCGAGAACGGCTACGGGCCGCGACGCCTCGATGCGCTGCGCTAGCGCACCGGCGGCGAAGCCTCCAAAGACCACCGCATGGATCGCGCCCAGGCGGTTGATGGCAAGAATACCAATCAGAGCAGCAGGGATCATGGGCACTGGGTACATGCACGGGTCAGGTGTCTGGTCAACTCTCCTCGGTGGGAAGATTGAGCAGGCGCGCCTTACTGTAGACGAGCACGACGTCCCCCTTCTTAACACCCTCCTCCCGCAGGACGGCCGCGAAGACCTCGACTTCATGGAGCAGTTGCTTGTATGTGATGCGCTGCTTCGTGTTGGTGACAGGACTGTCGTAGACGATGGCGAGAGAGTCGCCGTTGCCTGCGAGAACATGGCGGTCCAGGCAGTTGTAGCAGGTTGATATCTCGCCGCCCGGAAACCACTCCCAGTGGGCAAGGGTGTCGCCCGTTTTGAGACGCTTGGTCGTCCGGGTAAGCACGGCTGAGGGTTTCTTGTGCCAGTAGAGGTATTCTGCCTGGTGGCCCCAGAAGCCCTCGGGGTCGTTGAGGGAACGGTGGTGGACTTCGTCTTGAGGGTTGGCCATGGTCGGAGAGTTGAAGGCCTACCTCGGCTCAGGAAGCCCAGAGGATGCGGTCGTGGTGCCGGTAAGGCTTGTGTGAGGGACATACACCTCAGGTCCTTGATGGTGTTTCACGACGCGGTAGGTGAGACGACGGCAGAGAAATGAGCGGGAGTTGTTCTTATCCAACCTAATTTTCGCAGTGGCTTGGCCAGATGAACGGTGGCCCCTTTGTCCCAACTACGATGTGCCTCCTATATGGCCCCCGCATTCCGTTACCCCGAAAGCTTGAATCCGTCTGGGGTCTGGGGGATCGGCGCGGAAGTCGAGGCGATTGGCCGTCTGTGCGGTATTGCCGAGTCTGGCCTCTCTAAGCCGAAAATCCGGGGACGACACTATCAACAGGTTATTTGTTTGCGTTGGCGGACCCATTGGAGGTGATCACGAAAAAGCCCTGTCGTGCTTTCAGAGAAGAGGTTCGGTGGCTTGTTTAGGCAGACCGTGTGCCGGCAAGTTGTGCTTGCGGGTTTGAGGGCAAGTCATGACACCCCGGCAGTTCAGGGCGCTCCAATCAAGCACCTTACAGGCATGATGAGGCTTATCTCTGCAGCCGTGTAGAAAGGAAGGTCAATGCAATCTGACAAGTCCATCCACATGGACGCGCCATTCGATGCCACTGCCGAATGGCCTGCCGGAATGTTTGGGTTCGTTCGTTCTTGCCGTCGAAAGACATGTTTGATCACTGAGACGTCGAACCAGCCAGCAATGAGGGAAGGCACAGGTTTTGGTCCACGTCATGCAACCCTGAACCCCTCGTTTGTTCTCTATCCGCTGTCACCCTCTCCACCTTGTCAAGACTCTCCAACTCAGCGTGAAGAACTTTGCCCCGCGTTTTTACGCTGGACATGGTGGACGAGCTCAAGACGTCCACCTCAACAGTGGTCCAAAGTCGACGACCTGTCAATGCCGTGCCCTTTCACCGTCAGACTCCAGTGGCGAAAGCAGCAACGTTAACCGAGTAGTGTAATGGCCTAGAAGAGACACCCACACCTCCCCTACAAATCGACCACTGAACACTTTACCCGAAGGTTGGCCCCTTCGTCCCCGACGGCCGCTCCATCATCCCACTCATGGCGTTGACATAAATCAAGGTGGCCTCCTTGATATTCTCAATGTCGCACTCCTCGACGGTGCGCTTGATGAGATCAAGACAAAGACAATATGATCACCCACGGGTTCGCGAAGTATTACGTAACCAATCAAATAATAAGCCTCTTCACAAAGGAAACCACTGTCAAGGTACAGTACATCGAGAGCAAGTCCCGACAAGCAGAGGACTGAAAAGTGTCGGCATTTGTCCAAGTGAACACAATTCAGGAGAAGTGCACAACAAAACATCCCAATCCAGGAACCCCGTCCGCAACCGGAGCGAGGTCCCAACATCCCCTTACATCCCCTCCGTCAGCGACTATCCATTTCCACTCCCTCCCTCCCCTCTCCACTTCCCACCAACTTCCTCACGCTCTCAACAACCCATCACCGAAACCATAATCAACACCACAACCACCCTGAAGCCCGCGCGGGTGTATCAACTTAAAGGACAAGCGCAGCAAAGCCAAGGACACCAGCGAGGGCGCCGCCCGAGAGGGCAGCGGCCTTGCCGGCGCCGGCGGTGGCGATGGGGGGCGACGAGGTGGTTGCAGAGAAGGTGGGCGCAGAGCGGGTGACGGTGCCGACCGACTTGGTCGAGCTGGTGGCGCTCGTCTGGAAGGACGGGGCGTAGGTAGAGGTGGACGAGGGGCTGTTTTTCGTTCACACGCGATATTAGCGGTGTGTTTTGCGAGAACGGCCACAAGCGGGGGGAAAGGGGGGCATACCAGGAGTGGCAGATGACCGACGAGGTGACGGTCACGGGCTTCTTGATGGTGCAGGGGCAGTCCGAGATGGTCAGGGTGGTGGCCTGAAGTGAGACAGGAAGTCAGTTTCTTTGCGATTCTCGGGTGAGCGCAAGATTGTAGGGGGAAGGGTTGCGGGAGCGAAAGCAGCTGGTACTTATGGGTTGCGATATTCTAGGTCAAGTCGCGCCGTCCCATTACTGCCCGTTATGCTCTGGTTCCCGCTCGCGCCCTGAAATTCACGGCAATTTATCCATACCTCAGTCACGGTGTAGGTGCTGCCGCCGTAGGTGACAGTGGTGGGCGCCGGGCAGTAGGTGGTGATGGCGGTGACGATCTCGGTGGTGTAGGTGACAGACGGGGTGGCCGACGAGACGAAGGAGCCGACCGAGGTCGACGAGGTCTTGACGTCGTCCGTGAAGGACTTGGTGGCCATGGCGCCGGTGGCGAGAGCGAGGACAGCGGTGAACTTCATTTTAGTTGATCTGTTCGGGTATCAGAGTATATGTACTCGACGAGTAGGTTCTTTTGCTTGAGGCTGTCGTAGAGACGATTTAAGCACGGGGCTTTGGCGTTTGTTTCGAAAAACGAATGGAATTGACTCGAAAGTCGGGTTTGCTGAAATGAGCGTGGTGGGTGAGGAGAGAAAGGAGGGAACGGGAGCAAGGATGGTGTGAGCGGGCTGGTGTTTATAAGAAGGGTCCTGAAAGCCAGCACAACACATGGTGCCGCCCCTGTCCGGCGCGTGCATCCAATTTGCCCATATTGGTTACTCGGTGGTTGCAGGGATGTGCTGACGTTGAAAAGGAGGGTGGACCGGGGCGGGCAGCCAACTGGGAGCGGTCTGCCCCGGGCCCTGGCGGAGTGATAATTTCCTGGCTTCGCGAAGGGTTGCAGGGATCACGGCGCATCTCGAAGTTGAAGACGAGGTGCCCGTCTGTGTCAACTGGTGGATACTCAGCTTGTATGGAAAACAGATGTATGGAGCTACCTAATTGTTGATGATGAGTTGACAGCTACAGGAATGAAGCGTTTCCATATCAGCCGCCGACAGGATAAGGTACTGGCGCCGGGTGCAGCTACAAGCCTGCCAAGGGCGCGGTGTACCTGCAGATGGCGCTGGGTAGATCGTGGAAATGAGCCAAGTTTGGGCATGTTCCTTGCATTTAGTGCGGTTGCCACTTGCAACCGTCGGCGGGCCAGACGTAGACGTGTCAGCGCGCCAGATTGTAGAGTTGCCAACATCAAGGAGCGAGGACAAGCCAACAAAACCGAGCTCGAGTGTATTGGTGCCACTAGGCTTCACAAGGCATCTCAGCCCGGAACACATGCGATGAGAGCCTGAAGGATTCATCGGCAAACACGGCAGCCCACCCGCCCTTTCTCGTACCGAGCTCCCTCATTTCCTTATCCTGCACCGTCGCAATCGCATCAAGATCTCTCAATAATAAATAGACAGCATCCAATGGAGGAACTCGGGGCCTCTTTCTATGAATCAACGCTTCATTAGGCTCATATTCTAGTGAAAAGCTGCTGCTCGCTGCTAAGCCGTGAACCCACGTACTTCGCAACGTGGCTGCCGATTACCTCCGTACTCAGCAGAATCCTCAATGACAGCCGCAAACCGAGAAATCATGCTGCCGAGAGCCTTCATAGCGTTTTCTTTGCTGCCGAGAGAGTTGGGGGCGGATGGGGGCGGTTGGCGGCCAAGTTCGGACTTGGGGCAAACCCCATTGCCGAGCCCGCACATCGGGGCCGGTCCTCTCGGGGGTTGGTGGGGTCGCCGGGCGGCATGGAAAACGTCATCGGGATCCTCGGCTGTCACGGTAAGCCTGTTTGAACCCCGCCATACCGAGTATATAAACCTCCCTTTTAAACTGCGTGTCCAGAGACTTGCAAGTCTCTGATCTGAATCATTCATCTCATTTCACGTTCAAACACTTCAACCCACAGCCCATAAAAAATGGCCTCCGTCATGAAAGCAGTCGGTCCGTCCTCTCACCCTTCGCCTCCACCCTACATTCTCCCAGAACTAAACACAACACCACCACAGACACCAAGAACGGCAAAGGTCCCGCAACAGCCCTCTTCATCAACGCCTCCACACCCATCCCACAGCCCGGCCCAGGTCAAGCCCTGGTCAAAGTCCGCGCCTTCGGCCTCAACCGCATGGACCTGATTCAGCGCGAAGGCCACTACCCGCTGCCTCCGCAAGCACCCCTCACACTCGGGGTCGAATTCGCGGGTACCGTGGTCCGCTTCGGTCCCGAGACGCAGCCCGCTAATTTCTCGCCCGGCGACGCCGTGCTGGGCCTGGCCTACGGCGGCGCCTACGCAGAGTACATCGCCGTCTCTCTCGAGACCCTGCTCCCCAAACCGGAGCACTTGACTTTCGAGCAGGCGGCCGGCATCCCCGAGACGTGGAGCACGGCGACGCAGGCGCTGGATTTTGTGCTGGGCGGGATTAACGACGGCGAGGTTGGGGAGTTGGGCAAGGAGAGGAAGAAGAAGAGTATCCTCTGGCATGCCGGGGCGTCGGGCGTGTCGATCGCGGGAATCCAGCTGTCGCGGCTTGCGGGCGCCAGCGCGGTGTTCGCGACGGCGGGGACAGCGGATAAGTGCCGGTTCGTGGAGAAGGAGCTTGGGGCGACAAGGGCGGTGAATTACAAGGAGGAGGACTGGGTTGCCGAGGTTCTCAAAGCGACTGGCGGGAAGGGGGTGGATTTGGTGGTGGACTTTGTTGGGGGCGGCTATTTCCAGAAGAACCTAGACGTGGTGGCGAGAGATGGGCGAATCTGCATGCTGGGTTTGATGGGCGGGGCGGTGGCCGAGAATGCGAACATCGCGCAGCTGCTGTATAAGAGGGTGCGGGTGGAAGGGAGTACGCTGCGGAGTCGGGATGTACACTACCAGGGACGGTTGATGGCGAAGCTGGCTGAGTACCTGCCCCGGGTTGAGAGCGGCGAGCTGAAGCTGTTCATCGACACCGTGCTGCCGTGGGAGGAGATTGTCAAGGCGCACAAACTGCTAGAGGAGAACAGAACCATGGGCAAGATCATCTGCACCATTCCGTAGGAGCTCTAGATTCTGACTAGTAGTATAATAAGAGAACCAGTCATATCCACCCGCCAGCCGCAAGCAGCAAAACCCAACCGATACCAGAACGCCCGCGCAGAACCCGCCGCTAATGCTCGTTGATCCATTTCAACATCTGGTCGAACGCAGTGGCCTGCGCAACCTTGATATTCGCATCCTCGTATTCTCCCACGACGGCGAAACCTAGCCTGTTGTCAGCAACAATCATGCGAATCTCAGGATAGAAATGAGCTCACCGTGCGGCATCCCAGGGTAGACCTGCACCTCATGCTCAACCCCATTGCCACTCATGTACTCCTCCCCGGCAATCCTGACCTCGTCCGGAAACAGCGGATCATTCTCAACACAGACCACGCTCAACGGCGCCGTCAGCCCCTCCCAGTCCCCCTTAGACACAAGCGTCGGATGCGCGAGCGCGCCGGCCTTGATCCGCGGCGCAACCACACCCGCCTCCTCATCACCGGTCCCCCCTCCTTCCCCGCCCTGTCTTTGCTGCTGCTTTCCCCCTACCTTCTCCGCCGCCAACAGCAAGACATACCTCGCCCCAAAGCAGTAACCCACCGCATACACCCCACCACCGTGCGACGCGGCGTCCGCAAACTCGTCCCCCGCGCCGTCGAGCACCTTGTCCAGAATCGGCAGCACCTTCTCCTCGGTGTGCCGCGCCAGCCACATGTCGATGAGGAAACTCTTTGCCGTCTCGGCGGCTTTCAGCCGCAGTGTGTCGAGCAGCGAAGAGGCCCCTCTTCCTCCTCCCTCAAGATGAGACGATGGAGGCTGTTTGGTGTTGTCAGAGGAAGACTCGACGCGGCTGTTGGGCGCGGGGTCGCCTGCGAACAGATCCGGCATCACAACCACGTAGCCGTGGGTCGCGAACGTGTCGGCTTGAAGCTGGTTGTTGATGCTGTGCAGGCCTGTGCCGCCCGTCAGGAGGAGGAGCAGGCGGGATGGGGTGTGTGGGTAGTCGGCGGGTTTGGAGATGTAGACCTGTCCGGTCGGGGAGGGCTGGTTAGCTGTCGTTAGGTAACAAAGCGTGTGTAGGAGGAGGACGGACGTCGACATCGTTTAGTTTGGTGATCTCTCCTGTGGAAGACCGGCCTGTTGGTGTCGGCCGGTCGGACGTGCAATGGTCGCCCATCGGCGGGTTTGTAGGAGCAGGAGAGTCGGCCGACGCCTGAGGAGGGGTGGGGTTGGTAGCTTGCGCATCGCTCTCGGGAGCTTTGGTGGCTAGTTCGTCGGTCATTACGGTGGTTGTTGGTAAGAATTGCGAAGCAGATCGAATGGGTCAGATGTGAAGCTCGGGAGAGTAATTGGCGATGCCGTACAGTTGATCGAGGGAGTGAGGATGACGACGTTTGTAGTTGACCGGTTGGGAGAGCAGGTGTAAGCGGAAATAAAGTGGGCCGCACTCGCTCCTCACTTATCGATGGAATGGAATCCGTTGTCGTAACAGGTACAACATCGCCGTTTTGCTTCCTAGTGGCGTAAAGTAAAGATTGTTTTTACGTGTATCTCCGCAGCACTTTGATCAGATCGACAAAGAGAGGTTCAGGCAGAGACTTCGCTTTCGGTTGCTCCGATATCACGCTGGTTCGGGAATCCTTTTCATCACAATCCCGACACCGATTCATGGATCGCTCCATCTCAAGCTCCACCAACAATACTACTGTACGTTCAAGTTTCCCAACGTGGCCTTCTGAAAAAGTGGTAAAGAACAGCTGAGTCAACTTTCCGCGCACAATGAGGTGATTCCGGAGAGGGAGATCGGGATGGGGTTGAAGGGGATTCGGGTGGAAAACCTTTTCCCGAACGTCGGGGACCTTCATGTTGGCCAGCGTTGGTTATCGAAGCCGGATAATCCGAGCCGTTGGAGGAGCTCCACGAAGACATGGAATGGCGGTCTCGGGAATCACGACACGATGTTAAGATCGTGATCCTCGCCAGGTTTGACCGCAGCAAACCTGAGATCATCCTTGAGAAATGGTAAGAGGAGCTGAACCTGGAGGGGCCGATTCACCTCCACCCGGTCCGACGTCTACTAATCACCATCCAGCGAGACGAGACAACCAATCCGGTATCTTAACAAGTCACAAGGGGTTCAAAGTCCTTTCTCTTCCAAATCCGGAGCCGCAGGAAGGTGGGGATTTCGTCATTAGCATTCCTGACCTGCAGCGATATGCGAGGGCTTTTTGGGAAGAATTTCCATGATGTCGACGAATCAACAAGGTTACCGATGGAGCGCAGATGGGAGGAGGCTGCTGTTGGGAAGCATTCTAGGATGGGGTCCGAGAGGTGCACTACTGTGGTACACATGGGCGACTTCTATCAACTCTTATGTTCCAAAGCCAGGTGAAAGTGAGTTGGGAACTAAGGTACCTACACGAATGAAATGTCTCCAGGCGGGGGGTTTACGGATGCGAAGGTCTCGAAAGAAAGCGGCAATACCAACATAATCTTGCCTCTCGACCCGTAGGAGCTTAGGCGCCATAGTTTCATGTTTCAATCGTTGTGGTCGTTATGGTTCGTGACGGAGTATCCGTACGGAGTATTCCGTATTGCAGGTTGCATGAGGTCTTATTGTGGTGGGGTCTGCGAGTCGCGAAAGGCGCGTCGCGCCTGCCACTTTACGCGTAGCGCGTGCGGGGCGTGCATTCCTTCCCTGGTTTCGCTTCTCAAACCCCCATTCCACCTCCTCAACTCTCATCTAGCACTTTCCACGTGCAACTTCCTCAATTGCAACTCAGCAGTCGTCACATCGATCATTGTACCTTCCAAAGCACACAAAAGTTCTGTCAGAACAGAAAGTACGATGCCTGGTGTTCTCACACGCAAGACGCGGACTCCCCGCGGCAAGCTGGTCTCGTCCAGCGCGCCTACCACACCTTCTTCAAGCTTCACCAAGCTCTCAAAGTTGGGGAACACTGGGAAGGAATCAATCCAGACCGCCGTGCCGTTTACGGCGCGTAGCGCCAATATCGAAATCGTCCTCACATCCAAAAAGAGGAAGCCCCAATACGATGAAGTCGAGTCCACATCCAAGAAGCCGTGTCAGGAGCCCGAACCCCGGCCAGTCGCGCCTGCTACTCCTGTATCAAAGAAAAGGAAGAGCGTGAGGTTTGCTGAGACCCAGCCTACCGCGAGCACGCCTAGCCGCACAGCGACCACTTCCTCATCCAACCGGAAGCGCAAACTCCATTCGGACGAAACCAGCCAAGCGGGCGCGCTGCTCGAACGTCTGAGCCTCCAGCCGTCTCCCATCAACAAGCGAAGCAAGACTACCGTACACCGCCGCGCTCCTCACAATGACTTCGACCTGCCCAAGGAGCTCCTCGACCTCCTGGACCTGCACGCTGCCTTCCTCAGAACGCTCGGCATGCAGTACGCCCACAATGGCACGGCCTCGCCCATCGACCTGCGCATTCTTTACTCAAGCGTGACGCGCACCTGGGGCAAGCGCATGGTGACACTAGACGACATTCAACGGTTAATCGGCGTGCTCTCCTGGAATCCCACCAAACCCACCAGCTGCAGCTGCAGCATCGCCCAGCCGACGACCGCGGCTCCCTTCTCTCTCTGCGACTATGGCCGCGACAAGATTTGCATCGAGTTCCATGGGGACTCTTCTTCGCCCAGCCCGCTCCGCGAACCCAAGCTCAACATGGACTTTGAAGCGAACCTGCGCACGCTCTGGCTGAGCCGCAGCAACGACCAGCCTCCAACCATCTTCATCAGCACGCTGCCCAAGGCGCCCATCAAGCCGGGCGCTTCCGCCGCCTTAGTCTCCGCCAAAACCCAGACAACCCTCAACGCGTTCAAGCAGAGCATCGCCCTCAAGAAACAACAAGACCAAGAAGCCAAAGCCGCCCAAGCACAACTCACCACCGAATCCACCACGGGCACAGGCGCAGGCGCCAAAATGACGCTCCTAGACCGCATCCGCCTCAAGGAGACAATCCTCTCCCAACAACAACACACCCAAAACAACAAGCCCTCCCCGGCGGACCTGCAACGCCGCTCGGCCCTGCATCGCGCAGCCGACGTGGCGGCGGTCATCGGCATGCTGTGCAAGGCTCAGGGCCAGCAAGGGCGCGTGTCGTTTTCGATGGCGGCGCTGATGGTGCGGCTCAAGGACTCGGTGCGGACGCCCGCCTCGCAAGAGGACGCGGCGGCGTGCGTGAGGCTGCTGGCGGAGGAGGTGGTTCCCGGGTGGTTGAGGATTGTGAAGATTGGAGGGAGGGAGAATGTGGTGTGTGAGACTGCGCGGCAGCCGACCAAGGCGGAGGTGGAAGGGCGGGTGAGGGTTTTGTTGGGGTAGCGGTGTTTTTGTATTTTGTCATTCCCGGTGTTGACGTGGTGTCGGGTGGAATTGTTGGATTCTGGACTTGTATCAACTGGTGTGGTTGCTTGGCTTGACACGGTTGTATCTTTTAACTGGAGTTATACGGCGCCATGGAGGACATCGGTATCTGAATCTAATATAGTTAGTATGACTGGTGGACATGTGCGCACTCTGAAATGGAATGTGTTATTTGCCAAGACGAAAGGTCTATCTTGCCTCGCAAGGCGTGTCTATCCGCAATGTGTCCTCGCCCCATGCGGTGAAACGCCGCCACCAAGGGGCAAACGCAACCGGCCCAGTCCTCGCTAAATATCCATTCAAACCGGTCATGAAAGCGCATCTGCGCGCTGCCCGACCATCATACATCATCATACCCCAGCAGCAACGCCGCTGTTACCAGTCCGTCCCTTTGCCAAGCTGAACTCCATCTCGCGACTCGACGCGTACCCGATGTCGTCCGACCCATACGGACAAACCCGGTCCCTCCCTCTCAAGCGAGGAGCCATCCAACCACCCCACAAGCAGAGAAGTAGGCCATTCCCACTTCACTTCTTCTCCTTCTTCTCAAACTTGGGCTTGCCGATATCGCTCCCGCGCAGCTTGACGTTGAGCACGCGCTCCATGGCCGCCAGCACCTTCTGGTCGGGCGCCGCGTCGCCGCGCTCGAAACCGGCCACGACGGTCGGCGTCGTGTTACACTTTGTGGCTAGCTCCTTTTGGGTGAGGCCCTTGGAGCCGTTGGGATTCGCGTACTCGTTGCGCGCCTTTTGGATCGCTTTCCCGACCTCAATGCCGACCGTCTTGGGCTTGACGATGTCATCGGCCCGGTCGACCATTGTCAGCCGCTGGCCTTCTACGCCGGGTTTGGAGGCCTGATGGGGAGAACAGTTAATCTGGGGCTTGAAACAAGAGGATGATGGGCGAAGTGGGACGTACGGCATTGCCTACGGCGAACTTCTTCTCGGTTGTGATGGCGGCGCCGGCCCGCTTGGCTGCGTTGAGCGCCGACTGGCTGCGAACAACGGTTTCGCGCGCAACGCCTCCGCTGCGGACGTTCTTGCCGATTTTGACCTCGGCGGTATCCCAGGCAGACATCTTGACGGTTTGGAGTGTGTTGACGGTGGGGTTATGAAGGTGATATGATGGGAAGAGGACAGATCAATAAGGCCGGGCTGAGCGGTCGGTGACTCGAGTTTGTCGTTGGTAGGGGTGAGGTGAAGGAGTAATGACGAAGGAAATGGGTAAAGTCGTCGTTTGCGTTCGCTCTATATACGCTGCGGGCGGTGCGGCGAAATCATGAAACAGCGAGGCCGATGGCTAGACTTGAAAAGGCGTTGATGTTGGGCTTGGTTTAGTCAGTGTTCCCACGCTTTTGGTCAAGGCGGGGGGTTTTTAGCAGTATGGCTGCCCCGGTTCGCAGAAGCCCATGGGCGGCCGTCGAACTGGGCGGTGACTCGAGCGGCGAACACCCCCGCCGCGCCACATTGCCCTGAGGCTGTGGGGTCCGAAAAGGATTTTGCAAGGGTGTTCTGGGTCGAAGAGCAAGCTGACTAATGGTGATCGCTTTGGTTAATACACAATAATATTTTCAGCTGTGCTGCCTTTTACCGCATTTTATGTAGCGTCTTCACGTTACATCAACTCCGTTGAAAACTGGAACCTCAAAAGTACGGACAGAAAGAATCATTGAACAGGTGAACAGCCCACCTGTTCACCGAGCACCGTCCAATTCACGGATAGAAGAGTTCAGTTCTCCAACTAGGCGTGGATTCATTAGATTGCCAGAATGTCACCGACACGCAAGGACGATTTGCTTTGGCTTGGTCACCCACCTTGCTTGGTACAATTCCAGATGAGCCCTGGCCATATCCTCACCAAGTATCCTGTCGCCCTTCATCATGGCCGTCTACTTCAATGTTCTTCCGAATCTCGCCCATGAGACGATGTTGCCTTTCTGCATGACCGTCTGTACAAGACACCTGGTCCGTTACCTTCTTGGACCCGTGGTCTTCCCAACCTCCTTGGAGGCCACGCTCAGTACCTCGGTTCTCGCTTTCCTTCTCGTTCGGCTCCTACGAGTGACGAGGAGAAAAAAGAATAAGACGATACAATGGAATGGGCCAGGAAGCGTCCTTCTATTCCCTTGCCGGACACATCACGCCCGCTTGTTTCCGACAAAGCATGCCTTCTCATACTCGTACCTCACTGTGGGCATCCCTGTGGGCTTCGAGGACAATGCAGGGGGCATGGTCTCGGTCGAGGCCAAGGGCGAGCCAAACCACTCTCCATGGATTGGCCTCGCCCTACGGAGGCCGAAGGCTTGGTTCTCCATCGATCCTAGCGATTATTTGGAGCGTGGCAAGTCGGGATTGGGACTGCGGGGGAAGCTGGACGAATACCTGCGGACTCAGGTAGACGGACCTGTATTCCTGACAACAACCTCAATGCTGACTGGGACAGGGTGCTGACCCGGCAAGCTACCCGTATGCGTACCTGGTGACGGCAGCTCGCTTTTTGGGCTACCAGTTTAACCCGGTGTCCTTTTGGTACCTGTACGATGCCGACAAGCGCCTCGCAGCCATGATCCTGGAGGTCAATAACACATCTGACGAGCGCCGAATGTATTTCCTGACCGCAGGCGACAACAAGGTCGGCCAGGATGATGGCCGGCAACAGACTGAAGCAAACCAGGGCAAGCGCTCTCCTCAACCAAGCGGCTACTGCCGACCAGCGTTCACGCAGTCATGGCCAAAGGACTTCCACGTCTCGCCCTTCAACTCTCGCAAGGGCTCCTACATGGTGACGGCCTCCGACCCCCTGAGCCCGTGTACGCACGACAAAGGCTCAATATCCGTCACCATTACCTTGCTCTCCTCCAAAGGACAACCCAAGATTGTTTCTTCACTCACCGCCGAAGGCCCTCCCATCGACCCTTGCACCATGGCAGCCATGCAAAAGCTCCGTTTTCTCGCATCCTGGTGGCATGTCGGTTTGCTCACCTTCCCGCGCATCCTTCTCGAAGCCGCCCGGCTCTTGTTACACCACAAACTGCGCGTCTGGCCTCGCCCAGAGCCCCTGAACGGAACCATCAGCCGACGCGCCACCTGGACGGAACGACAGCTCGAGCCCATCTTCCGCCGCTACCTCCAGCACCTGCTGGACCAGACTCCGACCCCGCTATCCATCACCTACACGGCACCGGGCGGCATGACCACCACTGCCTCTCAACTGATGATGCTTTCGCCATCTGCCCGGCAGTTGATGATGTTGCAACAGCAACAGCAACAGTGCTCCTCCCACGCCAATACCGCGACGGAGATGGAGAGTTTGGAGCTAAAAGTTCTCACGCCGGTATTCTACATCGGCTTTGTCCGCTACACCAACATTGACACCGTCGATGCTCTGCTCAGCGAGCTCGATGACGACCATACAATCTGGGTGTCGCGGCGGGATTTGCTCGCCAGGCTTGCCATGAACGAACCGCTTGGCTGCTCGTCCAAGTTAAAGTCCTTGAGGTCTGGCTACTGCTGGTTGAGTGGGGAGGAGGAGGCCGGGGTGGAAGTTGATCATGAGAAGGGCGGGGATGGACATGTTTGGTGGTTGATACGGCACCTGCGTGTTGGGGGGCTGGGGAGGGTTGTGCGGTCGTTGTTAAAGGAGTTGGTGTTGCGTTATGGTTGTGGTGTTGGTAGGAGATTGGATGGGCAGCAAAGGGAGAGCGACCGGGGTGGAAAGGGGCGGGGGTTGTCGGGGATGGATGCTTATGTCTTGGAGTGTGAGGACGAGAGGGTGAGGAGAGTGTACCGTTGGTGCGTGTTGAGGGTACTGCTGGCGGAGAAGCTTGCGTTGCAGTCTTGGGGGTGGCTGATTGTGAAGTTGGTGCTGGTACCGGTGTTCCTTGTTTGGGGTATGGCGTCGTTTCTTTTGTTTGTTGTTGCGAGGTGAGATCGAGGGGTTTTGGTCCAGTATATAGGAGGGGCCCCGTCCTGGATATTCACGGCATGGCCGTCACAGGCGCTTGTTGGTGGTATTTGTACCACGCAAGAAGTCATTTGCGCGGATTGGGCAGATAGGCAAACCATGTCGGTTGCATTATATCTGGCTGTATGCCACTCAATTAGACAAAGAATGGTACCTATTAGTGATGCAAGGAAAAGACGTACAGTGACGGGTCTCGGAGAATTCCTGGTGTGCATTGGGACAGCGTCGGATGTCGGAGGTTTTGACGCCCTTCTCCGTTTCCATTGGTGCTTCCAACTACACAGTAGTTGAAGGGCGCCATATCTTAATGGAGCCTAATTGTGAATTCCAAATAATCGGAGTTGCCTCAGTCCCGTCCGTCGAATCCCGTAGGCCGGCCGAGTCCGAACCGGGGGCTGAGTGGGGCCGCTACGTGACATGGTGACGAAGAATGCTACCCCGCTGCGGGGATGATCTCACAGACTTTACATAAACATCGCAAACTCGCATCTTCTACTCCAGCAATTTGTCCAATCCTTGATGTTGCCTTCCAGGATTCAACTCCTATCTGGTTTTGCTCACAGGACAGTTGTTTTCCCAGTAACTTGAGCAAACTGCGGGTTATTTCCGCAATGGTTAACTGCTTGACGGTCGGGGCTTCCCGCATTGTGCGGGCGTGATAAGTTCTGATACATCCATGGACGAAGTCGGAAGTACCTTGCTTGGGCTGTTACGTAGGTGCAGACCACAGCAACGGGGGCTGAAGCCGTGAGTGAGTGGTTGCTGAGTCAGATGCTGTGTTCAAAGCGACCACTTACACATGTTGGAAGGATTCAAGATAGAGTTCGCAATCCAGCTTCTCATGGTAATCGCGTGTCGGGGGCTTACTCGCATATCCAACCATTCATTACATTGTCTTTTGTTCCCTCTTTGTGGGCTCAGCCGGCAAATTTGGAATGGGCATGGAGTCGAGGCTCGAGCTCGGAGCAGAGCACAGTGCACAGAGCACCCGAGAACTGGAACCTAGAAGCTTCTCGGAGAGCTCCAGTCGAGGAGTACCAACGCCGGTCCTGCTCGATGTACCTGCCTCCCGGTTGCCAGCAGATCCGGACATGGCTTCCTCCACCGCAGCAGTTGCTTTGCGCTCCGCCATTTGTATTTAAACAAGACTGACAATCCCCTCGATACCAACGTGTCCCGCTTTCACAAAACAATCTCAGTCTCACGAATTTCATCTACTTGAGCTCCAGTGTCACCGAACCTTAATTCTCGCCGGTACCATAACCCCAACAACACCCAAAATGACCCTCACCGGCCACTGTCTCTGCAAAGCCGTCACCTACACGGTCGACGTCGACAAACCTCTCCTAACCGGCTACGACCACTGCGACGACTGCCAGCGCCAGTCCGGCTCGACCTACTGTGCGTGTTACTCTTCCCACTTGCTCACCGTCCGAAAAGGCTTCCACAAGTCATCACACCTAACCTATCCTACCCCGCGCCTTCAACGTCACTTTCACCCCCTCCCCTCAATCATGAAGATCCTCTTAACACCCACCTCCCATCCATCCCTCTCAACCAACCCATCCCGCCACGACCTACACACGTAACACGTTTCCAGAAAACCCTAAAGCGAAAAGCAACTAACCCCTTTTTTCAAATCCAACAGCCCTCGTCTGCGTCGTCCCCAAGGACAAGCTCTCGGTCCAGGGCCCGCTCAAGAAGTGGAAAGGCGTGGCCGACTCGGGCAACGCCGTCTACCGCTGGTTCTGCGGGGAGTGCGGCTCGCCCATCGCCCACGACCCGGACGCCGCGCCCGACATCATTGCGCTCAAGGGCGGCTCGCTGGCGACGGAAATCAAGAAGGGCCTGAAGCCGGTATGTTCCGTTTCCTTTTTTCTCCCTTTTTGATTCGTGTCTTCCTTTGGATTGGGAATGAATGCCTTGTACTGGCTGCGTGTCCGTATGTGTGTGTGTGTGTGTTTGTCCTAACACCGGTGAGGATGGTACAAAAAGGGGACGTAGGCTAACGCAGGGGGGTGGGGGTTTCGATGGTGATAGGATACCGAGATCTGGACCGTCAGCAAGCTGCCGTTCTGCCAGGAGCATCTGGCTAAGCCGTTCGAGCATATGCCGCAGTGAATGCGGAGGGCTGTATATGGTTTGCATTGGGAGGGTGTGCAGCGAACGTCAGTTGCAAAGGGCAAATGAGTATTATGAGTGCAGGATGGTTACCTTACTTTGGACGAGATGACGAGGGCCTGCGGTACTTGGCAACAGCTTGGGAATAGCTACCATGACGGGGACAGAAACATACATGAAGTACCAATGAAACCTGCTCAAGTCGGTTGCATGCGAGAGACCGCGGCCGTATTCGGGGCTAGCCCTCGCGGTAGTGCACCTTAACCCAGGTCGAGAGTGTTCATGATATGTTTGGCAGCGGAAATGAGTAGGAGGGAGTGGGAGAGGTTGAGAAGATCGACCCGACTCGAATGGGCCAGACTGAAGGACTATATCTACTCGCTCTAGATAGGCGTGTACCTTGATGGCTACAACCCAGACAGCAAGGTTCACAGAGTTCACCCCTTGTATGCCCACTCACTGCATCACAACCATCACCCCACCACCTCCCTCTTGCCGGCGCACTTAAGCCGAAGCCTCAGAAACTCCTTGATCAACACCAACAACCCAGTCACCATCCCCCCAGCTCCATTATCCGGGGCAAGCATGACGCCCCAAAGCTTCTCCCGCACAGGCGGCCCCAACAACCCAAAAACAGTGTCCAGTCTCGCCGACAAGCCGATATAAATCCTTGTTTGGAATGCCGTGCTGTCGCGGACGGATGCGATGCCGTCTTTGAGCGCATTAGACCAGATGTTTGCAATACCATTATCAGCTCAATCGTCGACAGCCTAGAAATTGGGGTCGGGAAGGCAGGGTGGAAAAGGATTAGGAGACCAACCAAACCCTGACAGCATCTGAGGACCGGTCTGAGCCCACCTCACACTCGGGGTCATCGTAAAACCTCGGCCAGACAAAGTTGCTCTGCACGAGGTACCCCGGGTGAACGGATTTGTCAGGGTAGGAGCAGCCGGGCGCGGCGGAGAGGAAGTAGACCTTGGACTTGTCGGCCGCAAAGTGCGAGCGCAGCGTGGCGGCGAAGGTATCAAAGTTCGCGGCTTGCTCGCCCTGCTTGTCTATAGTTTTCTCGTGTGTTAGTAATTATGGGAAACGGTGATGGCGGAGCTTGGAGAAGAAGAGTAGCATACTCATATCAAACCCACCTAGGACCGCAGAACCGCATGGGCGTAGGGCGGGATCGATCCTCCTCATGGGGCCAAAAGCTCCCAGACGCGGTCTGCAAAGGCGGTAACGGCTTGGTCGGAGGCCAGCGATAGGGAGTTTGGCCGCCGATACTTAGAAGAATCCGCTTGCCGTATATGATCTGGCAATGCGCGATGTCTCTTTCAAGGGTGGGATACGAGGAAAGGCCGGGCGCCAGATGGCGCATCCGGGAGGTTTGTGTCCTTGGGAGTGAGATGCTGTATGCATGTTTGCTACAAAAGAATGATGTCTATGGAATAAGCCGAGGCAAGCAGATAATCCACCAGCTGCAACACCGGATAGATGCTCCCTTCAAAGGTGACGTGCGTCAGACAGCCCAGAACCACGATATCTGCGTTGGTGTCGGTGCAGACCTCCAAGAGGCTGACATTGACGTTTTCATGGGATTGGTTGAACTGGGCGGCCACATTGTTCGACGACCGCGGGCTGAAGATGGATGATACAGGCCTGACATTGCGAGCGACAGCTGCTGTAGAGTTCAGCGTTGGCCATGGTTGGGACAGTCCATATGTCGGGCTCGGTACCCACGCGGCACGGGCACAGCCGATGAAGGCACAGGTGTGATGATCGTCAGGGAGTCAGGGAGGCCGCTGGGCGTGAGCTGGAGGGTCGTGGTAGCGTCGACTGGCCGCTTATTCTCCATGTGCGACTGCCCCCGAGCCGTCCTCAAGATCGAACTTCGGCCGGGGGAGCGTCTGATCTGGCTCCGAGTGGCAGGCTGACAAGGAGGTGCCCCCTCTGAGCCGCACGTATGGCCGGTCCATCAGCCCCAGCGAGGAGGGCTGCTGTGGCCGGGACGCCGTAGAGGACGAAGGGAACATGACTGACGAAATGCTTGATCCTGCTTCTGGCCATCCGACGCAGTTGGCATCATGAACTCCCTATTCCTCTGACCCGCGGGCCCGCGCGTATATACTCGGTGTCCCGGCCAGCCGACTCGTAGGTCTGATGTGTCGCCTACGCCAGGCGTGCGTACATTTCGCGGCTGGAATGTGCACCGGTCAGATGAAGCTCAGCTAGTCGTAGGCACGTCAACAGGCCAGCCAGTCTCATTTTCTCCTTGTCTCGCATAAGCCAGGACACCGTCCCAGACATCGATGGCCTGGAATGCGAGACGAGTGGGATGCACTACCAACCTCACCTGGTTTGTGTGTTAGCGTGGCACATCGCAGGACTTCCAAGTCATTACGGGAAAAGAGGGCATTTAAGAAAACCTGGTACGAGAATGTGAGAAAAGATGGTAAAAAATATAGGCATACCTAGATGAACAGTAAAGTAAGAAAGAAGCCCATCGCTCACTACTGGCCAGTTTGTCTTGTTTCCTTACCGACAACCTCGGCACTAGCAAACAAAACCTGGGTTGGATTGTATTGTCTAAAGATTGCACGTGGAGCTAAAGAATGAGTAATGCGGGAGGTTGACCGTCGACAGCATCGATGATTACTCGACCTGTACTTCTAGACGACGGATATGTGTTGATACGGAACAGCTTCTATGACCTTTGACGAACATGGTAGGTTTGAAATTCCCGTTGGTTATGCAGCACAATACAATTGCTCGGGTGCCTGATTGTGAATGATAGAGCGCATGCGAAGCGTTGTTCACTTGTTGTTGAGGTTCTTCTGGAACAGTCGGCATTGAGGCTGCCCAGGAGCGATGCTAATCAATTTCAGGTTGCAGTACAAAGGGGCACATTGTTTTGTGAGTGCGACTTCGAACGCGGTGGTTCCCGTCCGAGTTTGTTGGCGCCTGGATGCTGACCTCTCGAGATTCGATTGGTTTCGCGGGTCCCCGGAGGGGAGCTGGGCGCGAGGAGCTCGGCGTTCAGGCGTCGGGACATGATCCGCGAAGCAATGCTCTCTGCGTCCAGATCTAGCTGATGTTATCAATTGGATTGCGTTGGAAGCACCGCCGGCCAACGGAGAGAGCAACATGCGCCCGAGGAGCAGGTTGAGTGAACCCAATCCGGTCGATCGGTTATGTAGGGGGGGGACCCGAAACCCATCAACGACGATGGCTCTCGGCTGGACTGGGGCAGTTGCGAAGACGTGAAACTTTTGGATCATCAGGCTGCGGTCAGCCGGGTTGGTCAGCGTTCCACGTCAGATGTTCCGCACGGCGTGACGAGATCTCAGCAAGTGGATGCGACGATTGGAGATGGTGGCCGACTGGCCCCAGCCCTCCCCGTTTCGCCCCTTTCGTTCATTACCCGAAACGGTTTGGCATCGAGTCTGTGCTGGTGTGTCGATGAGTGGTCACCTGGCGTCAGGAGGAAGGCGCTGTGGGTGCGACTGCTGCAGAGGAGATTCCTTGGGTTTCTTTTCTCTCCATGCGCCTATCGCTGTTGCCTGCAGGTCATTCCTTTGTCGACGGTTTGACGACACGCAACCTCCCAAGCTGCGGTAACGTAGTCGAGTTAAGATGAAAGTGACGGGCGGGTGAGGTGGCGGAGAGACATTGAATGCAACATATGGAGCAGGCAGGGCTGGTAATTCCTCCGAAGATCTCCTCAACTCGGCACGTAAAGTCCGCACTATGCATCGGACCTGGCTGGTTGAATGACGAGCTCTCCACAAGTTGGGGAATCCAGCAAACGGACTGTTCTTGTGGTGAAAATCATGGTCCATTTGTGAGCGCAATTTGACACGCTTGCCAGGGCCCTGTCAGCGGAACGGCCTGCCATTGGCGCATGAGATATTAGGGTTAGGGGTAAGCGTTACACGCCCAGAATAGCAAAGACGAGACTCCCTTGTTGGAAGACTCCGTGCAGCGTCCCCTCCGTTCCTGCGAACAAGTCGACTGCCGACCTGATTCTTTGGCAGCATGAAGGCAAAACAGGTGGACGCCCGCGCCCTCACCAGGGCTGCGATGGCTCCCAACTTTTGCAGGCCTGTCCCATGATCCTCCTTTCATCATTTCCCCAACCCAACCAAACGCCCACCACAATCGCATCACCAATTTCATCACGCCCCTTCAGCGGACAGTCCGTCTCCGTTGCCGCCGACGCGAAATAAAAGTGCGACGCCAAAGTCGATACGGCACATTCTCACTAGAAGCTGCCGATTGTGTGCGCCCCTTGCACGCCCAGCCAGTGGATCGCCCATCCCCGAGCCATCCACGCCCGCTTCAAAGCATCATCGCCGTGACAAAGCAATTTCTCTCTCTGCCACTCCGTTAGCCATAATCCACGTCGTCGTCGTTTCCATCCCAGCCATCAACGGCGCTCCACCGTTCACGCCTACGTATCGATTCAGCTTTGCAACGAGGTAGTCAGCGATGGCTCCGTCCAGCAAAAACGCGGCTGCGGCCAAGGACCGGCGCAAGTCGAGCAACACGGCCGCCGTCGCCGTCACCAGCGCAGCATCTTCCAAGCCCAGCAAAATCGTCACCATCAAGGTGCCGCCACATAAGCTACGGGCCATCATCGACCCGGATTTCGTCCCGGAAGACACGCCGGCCAAGCAATCGCCGGCTGCAGCGCTCAATTCGGGCAACGAGAACGTCTCCGACTCGACTCCTAACTCGCCTCCCGCGGGCACACCTGCCGCCCAGTCTTCCTCGATGGGCCCACCCACCGAGGGCCCAAAGAAAAGGGGCGTGAAGAGAAGTGCCGGAGCCGCTGCGAATGGCAACGGCGAGCCTAAAATCAGGGGAAAGCCTGGCCCGAAGAAGAAGCAGAGGCTGTAGGTGCCCCATTCCCTCACCCCTTATGTCTCCTTCTGCAGTCTCTGGAATCCCTCCCCCTCGCCAAGCCAAAGCATTTCTCTGCAATATGCATCTTGCTAACGCCATAGCGACAGCGAAGACGGGACCGTCGAAGGCGGGCGGGGCTCCGTGCCTGCGCACAAGCTCGGCCCCAAGGCCAACCAGGGCGCTATCAACGCCGGCCTGCGGGCGCTGGACCGCTCCGGCAAGCCGTGCCGAAGGTGGCAGAAGGGCGGCTTCACACTCAAGAGCTTCACCGGCGTGGTATGGGAGATTCCCCGATGGACGGCGCCGCCGAGGTCTCGGCCCGAGTCGTCGGCCGAGGGCTCCACGCCTGCTTCGGAAGGCAGTAACAAGGAGAACAAGGAGGACAACAGCCAGATTAAAAGCGAGGCCAGCAACAATGGCGGGGACGTGGAGATGCAGGGCACGCCCAGCTTTGCTGCAGACAACTCGCCTGCGCCAGTTCCCATCGCCGCTGCCTGATTGCTTCCATTCGGGCTTCACCGTTTGCATCGCGTGTGCATATTTACCCCTCTGCTTCTCTTTACACAAAGCTGCTAGGATCTGAGGCGTTCATTGGCAATACTACGACACGGAAGTTCGGGCGCAGTACAATGGGTAATGAAAAAAGGCAACAGAACAGTGCCGGCCGCGTGAGTTATCGCGGAGCACGGGGCAAGGCGTAAGGAGTCCAGGACACCCACTTCGCTGGCGTTGAAGGCAGCTGGGCGGTGCATGTATAATACGATGCTTGAGTATGGGTTTCATGGGAATATGGTATGCCAGAGGGTTTTACAGCAACAAGAGCACCTGCAATTAGACAATACCGTTTTGCATCGGTAGCGACAACCATTCGTGATACTTCCAGAATACTGGAGCTTGCAACCAGACAGCATGTCTGGTTTGGTGTAATGGGATCCCATCCCTTCATTGTTGGATGGCTCAGAGATCAAGGCTCTATTGTCGCCCTGGTTCTTTGCGCTGCAACACTGGAAGAGCTCCGGTGTTCTTTTCGGGGCCAACCACCAACAATCGTTGTCAGACATTTTGCTGAGCTCCAGGATTGTCGAGACGACAGCCGAATGAAGCAGGTACTCCATACGTAGAGGTGAGACGAGCACTCTTGCTTGGCCATCGTGGAAAGGAACTGTTCCACCTAAGCCCCATGCTCTTTACTCGACAGCTTTATCGGCCAGCACCAGCCATGTCCATGTTTATCCCGTCCTGCTTCTGAGCAATTGCTCGGAGGGATTGCGTTTGTTCTGGTCTTTCGGTAGGAAGGAGACGTTGCCCGAGTCGTCTCTGCCTTCCCTCCAATTGGTTGGCTGCAACTCTGAGAGTGGACCGCTTCTACCAGAGCTTGCTCCACTGCTCTCTGGGGACGGTCCCGTGCCACGCAGACTCGCAGACCGATCGGTCACTTCTTGGCTCGCCAAATGACCCCACCAGCTGCCAGAGACCCGCCAAAGTTGACGCCAGCGTCTCATTTGACTGGACCGGCCGCAACCTCCGACCTCCCGTCCATGATTGACTGATAGAGACAACAAGAAACGAAGGCTAGCGCCATTACTATTCCCGCGGTTTAGACACGCTATCTGGCCCATCGCACACCGAACTGCAACTTGCCACGTTCTCACCTTGATATCCTCATTCAATCCTGTCCGTTGCACGAGTACGGATGGCCATTACCACACTCGCACATCTATGACATAACGAGACTCGCGAGCAAGGGCCAAGGTGGGACTTGACTTTGTTTCCCATACCAACCTCTGGCTTAATTCCACGCCCATCTCGAGAACATATACTTCGTTTCCGGCCCGATAACTGCAAAACAGTCCCCAGCCAACAAACTGGGACCGCCACGAGGGGCGTGGAAATAATCCACACAGTCTATGCCGAGCAACGACCTCCACTTGGCTGGGTTGTGACGTGACTTGACGTCTCGCATCGTCTTCCCCCTCCGTTGCGGCCCTCCTCGGGCATCCCGCAGCTCCTCACCATGACAAATCCCTACCAGCAGTACAGCCCATCAAACTTCGACTCTTCAGCCTCTGGCAGGTTGCCGCCCCTCAACGCCCGCCGGCCCTCTTACGCATCTGTCGTTTCCGGGGGCCCTTCGGCCCTGACTCGCCCGGCCCACTCCGGCTTCTCCCACCTCCTCAACCCCTCGCCCGACTCAGAACCCCAAACACACTCCAGTAACCCATACTCGGCCGCGCACAGTCCCATGTTCCACGCCGACATGACCTACACACAAAACGGAGGCTCGAGCGAGGGTGTCTTGTCGATAGACCCTCTGGGCCAAACCATGGGCACCGGCCTTTGGCCACCTCGCCTCGGATCCAGCTTCCCCTACTTCTCCCGAGCTTTCGACCTCTACATGAGCAAAGATCCCTTACTACCCGCAGACCCCATGAGTAACGATGACGTCCGGTTCCCCTCCGTCGCGCCCATGCCCAACGTCAGCAGCTCCGGCTTCTTGTCGCCATCATACCTGCGGGGCACCATCTATCTACAGAAGCTGGAGGAAAAGCACAGGGCCGACGTCCTCGCCGAGCGGGAGCGCAGCGCCGCCAAGGTCGGGCCGCCCTCCTCGTCTCCCATAGCCTCGCGGCTCTCGAGCAACGAGAGCTCCTCGCACCTGCCATTGGTCGGCACCAAGGTGTCCGGCTCATCACACCGCGGGGTGGCATACGACATTGTCGAGAAGCCCATGTTTCCGGCCGAGGAGGAGGACGACGACGCGGTCAGCCCGCTACCGTCAAGATGGAACAAGGACGATAAAGAGGCCGCGCTCGAGGTGCTGAGCGACGGGTACGAGGTCAGGCATACGGGCAGGGCGTCGAGCGACCACGAGGCGAGCGCCGTCCGCGCGGACCACTACATGTCGCCGTCGTGCGGGGTGTATTACTTTGAGATCACGGTATTAAATACCAGGAGCGATAAGGTCAAGTAAGTAGCTGAGTGGAACGTGAGGTTCAGAATGAGGCTGGGCATCTTTATGGCTGACAGGCGGCTACAGAAACCCCCCTATCGCCATTGGGTTCGCGAGTAAAGAGGCCTCGATATCCCGGGCGCCCGGTTGGGAACCCGACTCGTGGGGCTACCATGGCGATGACGGCCACTCGTATGCCTCTCAAAACGTGGGCAAGCCGTACGCCGAGATCTTTGGTGTTGGGGATACCGTTGGGTGTCTTGTCAACTTCCGGCTGAACCATGCGCTTTTCACGAAGAACGGGAGAGAATTGCGTACGTCCAGTCCAAAATCTGTTTGTTACGGTTCTTGTCGTGCTTCACATATCTCAAGCCTTCTGTATCTGTCCTTCGGCGCACACCCTATGCGTCAGTTGTTGTGGGAAACTACTAATAGGCTGTAGCAATCGCTTTCAAAGACATTTCATTCAAGGATGTCAAGGGAAAGTTATACCCCATTGTCGGGCTCAAGAAAAAGGAGGATCACATCATGGCCAACTTTGGTCAGAGGCCCTTTATGTTTGATATCGATGGCTATATGAAGGTACGTGTTTCTCTATAATTAGCAGTGCCCGCCTGCAGGGCTTCTCTTTACGCTCTTGGGGGAAAAAAGCATCTCGGCAGGTCATGGCTGCTATCTCATATGAGATTCTCGAGGGTATGTCTGCCAGTGCAGGAGCAACCCAAGGCTGAGATAGGATCCGCTTCGATTTTTCACCCTTCAATTCTGCTCATCACTCAAAGCTCAACCATACAACAGCATCATTGCATTCTGTACCACTTATATCTCCTTAGTTGCAGTCGTTTCAATCGTCACCATCTCTTACTATGATGGCGGAGCGGCTTGAGAGGCCCGATGGGCTTTGGATCCGTATGCGTGCAGCACTGACCAAAATCATTCGACGGCAGAAGCAGCGAGCGAGTATCATAGAGGAAATTCGGCTCGCTGACACATCCTGGCTTGTTGACGGGCTGTCCGAGACGGACCTCATCCAGCAGCTGGTAAGCACCACAGACGCTCAAGAGCGCAAGATGTTCTAATGCCAGCAACAGGTTCTCCAATTCCTGCAGCACGACGGCTATGTCGAGACGGCGCGCGCTTTTGCGGAGGAACTCCAAGAGGAGAAGAAGGCCCTTCGGCTGACACCGGACGAGCCCGTCCAAGGCATCAACGTGCGCGACGACGAGGACGCCCACAATCGGCAGCGCATCCGCCGCGCCGTACTGGAAGGCGACATCGACTGCGCCATGCGCTACACCAACACGTACTACCCTACTGTCCTCCGCGAAAACGAGCAGGTCTACTTCCGCCTGCGCTGCCGCAAGTTCATCGAGATGATCCGCAAGGAGGCCGTGCTCAACATGCAGCTCGAGGAGCAGCGGCGGAACAGTCATCGGGGCGCCACAAATGAACCGCGAGCTGATGATGGTGAAAATGGCGACGAGGAGATGCTCGGGGCGGGAATAATAACAACAGCAGCAGCAACAACAACTGGCGGAGGCCAGGATAATGATCTGGACATGACCATGGTGGAGGACGGTGCTGCCGGTGACGATGTGGCGGCAGCAGGGGTGAGCAAGCTTTCGCAGGAGCTGCTGGCGTATGGCATGGAGCTGCGGGCCGAGTTCAAGGGAGATCCCCGGCGCGAGACGGCCAGGCGATTGGACGAGATTTTCTCGCTGATTGCGTACCCGAATCCGTTGAAGGTGAAGGAGGTGGCGCATTTGCTGGATGGCAGCGGACGGGTGGCGGTTGCGGAGGAGTTGAATTCGGCTGTTTTGAGTGAGTCCTTCCTATCCCTTCCCCGGACTTTACCCCCAATTCCTGGCTCTTGTTATGAAGAGTTGGGATGAAGCATGGTGGAGTGTGGTATAACTGATGTGTTCAAAACAGCGTCGCTCGGCAAATCGTCGCGCGCGGCCCTGGAGAATGTCTACGCCCAGACTTGCGTCTTGCTTGAGGAACTGCGAAAGGACGGCGGCGACGGGGCGTTTGTCACGGTCGAGAGCGTCGTCGAGAGTATTCCGCCTTCGAGGTTGCGCTAGGTGATTGGACCAGTTGTTGTTTTGTGGGCTGTGGACGGCACGGCACTAGTATGGCGAACTGGCTGCCTATATAGTTGCTTCTGCTGCTTCTGTTGCTGCTAGGGAGCGTACTACGGCCATGGTAATATGGGCGGTGGCTTCTTTCTCCCCTTTTCTCCTTTCCCCGAACCCTGGCTCTCATTTCATTGGTTGGTTTGTCTCTGCTCAGCGCAGTTCCACGTTACTCCTCCCCTAACCCGGTATTCTTTCCGTCTGTCTGTACTGGTTCACGGATGGGCGGATTGGGGAAGAGGGTGGGCCAAGAGAGGTGGGATATGATTGATGCCTTGTGGGCTCTACAGCATGGGTTCCAGAGACACTTCACTTTTTCTTCCCATTCTTTCTTGATACTCGCACCACACTCATATTCACTCCTCATATGCGGCGTCGGGCGTACTGATTTTGACGCAGAAAGGACTTTCTGATCTGGCTTTTGCTCGAGGGGCTGGGTTGGGTTGAGTTGTTCTCTTTTCTACTTTGCTGGTGGTTTTGCAGGCTAGGCTGTTAGGCTTTGTCGGGGTAGGAGTTTAGCTCCAGCTAAGGTCGGATGGACTAATAGGTGGTCTTGACGCTGCCTGATCGACTGACTGGTGATTTTTCTGGTGTTGATGTAGGGGCCGTTTCTGATGGTTGCCCGGTAAATTGTTTCTTTAGCTGCGTCCATTTGGGTTGGGTGGGTACGTGTTTGTTTTGGGCTGCATCATCTCACTCGTCGCCTCTCCTGGATTTGGCATTGTCTGGTGGCGCTCTTCCCTTTCAGTCTTCGACGTTCTAACGTCTGTTTTGTCGCGCTAGGTTGGGTTGGCTTCTGCTTTACTGCTCCTGGGCTTAGCTCAACTGAGCTTCGTGCTTGTCTGGGTGGTCTGGTTCATCAAACTGCTTGATATCCGTAGTTGTTCCGTGGTCAACCTCAACTAACGCTTTCGCCCATGATGTTCTTTGGGTTTCTTTGCTCCTTTCACCACCCATTATTACCAGGTTAGAGGCGGCGAGACCATGGGGTTGATTCTGGATCTGAGCTGACACGGTCCAGCTGGTTGGCGAGTTGCAGACGCGTTCGTGCTACCCGGCATGATCTAAAGTGAGGAGGAGATAGTCGCATTTAGTTAGTGACGGTGCTAGGGGTCCGGGTCAGAGAGCGGCCAGCGTGATGGGAGGTCAGGAGAAAAAGGTCAAGAGGCAGATTGGAGGTGGGTGGATAATCATGTTACTCGGGCAGCAGATAGCCGGTTTGCTGCTTCAATAATCCGAGCATACAAGACGTCAGAATAGGTCTCCGCACATGATTCTATAGGAAACAGATTGCTAACTACGTATGTCATGACTTTATATGCATGCCCCCATAAACTTGAACTCCCCGATATGTGACATGAGTTAGTGTAATTTCCTTGGGTATCCTCATCTAGTTTATCCTATACATGTATGTGCATATTTCATCCGCCTGCCATATATACCGCGCATCAAACGCCGCCTTGACGCCTCGTCGCTATCTCGCCCGGCCACGTAACCGCCAACATCCTGTCCCTATGCCTCGCGAGTTCACCATTCCCAGCCTCTTTCACCATCCTCCCCAACGCCCCGCCCCCCGCTTCCACAACAGAGACATCCTCTTCACCCATAAACTCCATCATCAGATGCGTATAGCTAAACAAGTTCGCGTCAAACATGCCAGGCCTCTCGGCCCCAAAGAACCACCCCGTCGGGCTCTCGCGCAACAAGCTCGCCAAAGCGGCCAGGGCGTCCCGCGCCGCGGCGTACACGGCCTCCTCGTCGATGGCGTCGGCACTGCTCGCGGCGGCCGTCGAGAGCACCGCGCTGCTGCTGGAGCCGGCGGTGTTTGCGATCTGCTCGGCGGCGGCGCGGCGCAGCTGGTACAGCAGCGTCGCCTGCACGCCGCGCGAGGACGAGGCCGGGCGGACGTAGAGGCGCTGGAGGAGCGCCGTGTGCGAGGGGTCGAGGTACAGGGCGTGGATCCAAGCGTTTCGCAGGGAGAGGGTGACGAGGGAGAGGTAGGCTTGTGAGCGGAGGGGGAACTCTGGGTCGAGTTCGGCGGAGGTGTGTTGGCGGGCGTAGGCGAGGAGCTTGGAGGCGGGGATTGGCGGCGATGAGGCGGTGGAGGATGTGCGCGGCGGGAGGAGGAAGGGAAGTGAGCCAGTGGGAGAGGCGTGGTTGGTGGAAGGAAGGATGCGGAATTCGAGGCCGGCGAGGCGAAGAAGGGTCTGACGCGGATGGTGTTAGCCCGCGGAGGGGAATGGGAGGTTCAAGCGGCAACACACCTGCCACTTGAGACAGGCCGGATTGAAGCTCGGAAGGCCTAGCCGGGCGTCCGAGTCGGTGGAGAAAACATAGAGAGTGGGAAGGTCGCTTGAGGTGAGTCGCTGCGACCTGTCAGGCAAGTCGTTGGCTCCGTAGGTCCGCAGTGGAAAGTGGTCGAAGAGTTGCTGCAGCGGCCGGGGAACCTGCATTCTTCGCCAGCTCGGCGCGGCGGGTGTTGACGCCATATTGATCTACAAGCAACACGAGAAGACGCAGTCGGTTGTGCTGCGTTGCGCAACACCACAACTGCCAAATCTCGAGATACGATCGATCTCGCCTGGGTCGAGGTTCTTGTCCAATGCACTGCAGAGCCAATGCAAGGCGACTCCGCTGTATCAACCGGGGTGGGTCCGTCTCCCGTCTTTGCATAAAAAATCGCCGGAGATCTCGGAAGGTACCGCCGGGGTGGCCCAAGCGTTCCTTCCTTTTCTGGCCAACTCTTCGGTTTGTGGAATGAACAAACGGAAGAGCGGTTGAGAGCTTTGGTCGTTCAACAGCCGTGACGCAAACAGTTTGCACTTTCAACTCGACTTTCTAATACTTTGCTTGCCCTGTGAATGATGCGGAATTACAGCCTAAAAAAGTTCTTGAGTGGCCAACCGAGGATGGGAGTTTTACTCGTCAAATGTGGTCATCGTCTCAGCCCAGTTGTTTAAAAGTGAATGACAACCCAATACATTCATTATCCGCACAGCCCTGCTCTTCACAACACTCGCGATTAACAACAATCGTAACAACCGAGCCCTTACAACATGTGAGACTCGGCCGACGGATCGAGGCATGGGCTGATTTCGAGCATTACCCGGTTTCTCCGTCACCGCTACGAATCTCTCCTGCCGATGACTTCTAGAATCATCAATCAAGACAATAAACAGAAGACTCTTCGCCACCGCACACGTTGTCAATTGTCTCGACATCGGGGTTTCCGTCAGGCGGCTAAATGCTTCGGCAAGAATTCTCGCGACCTTCGATTGTCCCGCAGTGCTGCCGACGCCAAAATCCAACGGTGCCCAGTGGGGAAGGTCAGCTTGACAGGTCCACTCGGTCAGGGCAGGCCATGCCGGCTGTGTTGCAGCGCTGCGGGATCGACTTCCAATTCCTGGGTGCGATGGCGGTTTTCATCTGGGACTGGTCTGGGCAGCCGCCTTCTTCCGGACCGTTGAACAGATCGACTGCATGGTCTACGGATCGGTACAGATACTGTCGCAAGATGCAATGACATGGATGGCACTCGATATGCGTTGGGATTCCCGCCGAGATCTGTACCTGCCGCACAGCGGGCGAAGGGGCCGAGAAGCCCGGTTTATAGCCAAGCTGAAGACGACTTGAAGCTCCGCGATCTACCCTTGGCTCTCACCACAATCAACAAAGAGGACCCGTCAGCCGGTCGCACTCTCATGATCCGGGTCAAACGAAGTCGAGATCTCGGCAAGTCGTATGCAGCGGAACATGACATGGCCATGGCATGCAAGGAACCGGCAATGGAAGGTCACTCTCCGAGGAATCCCGCGTCGATCTCGATTGGCCCTTGTTGTGAGCAACGATCTCGCAATCAATTCCCGGGACACGATGGCTTCCCGTTGCGTACGCATTTGGAAGCCAAGTGATGAATCGTTGGCATCCACCGTGTCGATGTCGTCGACAATGCCACCTCTGACAAAGGGCCGTTTTCTCGCTAGTGCGCTGCCACCGTCCCAGCTAAATCGGTTCTTCGGCGATTCTTTCCACTTCGTCTAGTGTTGATGAACTTGACGGAGGTGTCGCGGTTGGCAGACCCCGCCCAAGATTTTTTCGACGAGTCGAGGCATGTCGAACTCAGGTGGCGTGCCATGCCCTCTTTTGAAACAAGGCTTATCAGAAGAGTCAGCAGCCCAAAATTGACACTTTTATGCTGGCCACATGATAGGCGGGCGATGGTGGTGTATCTGACAAGCATAGGTAGAGTGCGTCTCGGCATCGGTCCATGATTTGCCGAAGTTCGGAACCTCTTCGAGAATTCGCAGCCCTACCACGCCTGCTGGTAGTGGAATGCGATGCCGGAAGATTTCTATGAGAAATCCGTCGAGGCCGGCTGTGGGCTCGTCATCTGTACCCACGAGCACCGAGTACGAATTGTTCCCACTCAAGAATGGTCTGCTTTGCGTTTCACACGACTGGGAAATAGAATGACAGGCACACCACCGTTTTCATTTCACTGGGCACCACATCGAATGTGGGGGTCAAGAAGGTTGATGTTTGCTCGCGGTCCAACCGGACCAGGGGCACTGGCGCCGGAAAATTCAGAGACACGGGGGTACTTGGGTGGCCCGGCTTGCTTGGCGTGCCCCAGGCAAATCTGCGGCACAGCGGGTCTTCGGTCCTTATCCCGATGGCTTGGCGCAAGTATCTCCTTGTCACCATCTCCAACACTCGGCGCAATGGAGGGGCTCCTCACGGTGGGCACCGGGCAATGACGCCGTTTCTAGCTCCATACGGAGTTATTTGGGTCGAGATAAAGGAATCCGAGAGCACAAGATAGCTGGTGCTCCGCTTCTACAGCCCGGGTGGCCCTCTAGCTTTTTTTTCCTTTGTTATATGACGGCTGCGATCCCCCGCCTACCCATCCCTCGGCTTGCCTCTTCCCCAACTCTCCTCACCGGCCATCTCGACCGTCTGATCCTGCATCGCGACCATATTCAAGGCCTAGGGAAGCCCACAGAGCTAGCCAACCACCTCTATACACCACTGTTACCCGATAGTGCCTCGGCTTGTCCCGCCTTGCGTGCACCATCCGCCGTCGGGAGCTCACAATCATCCACCTGTTATCGATCGCCACTGCAACCGCACGGCTCTCCAGTTTGGGCCTTGTGCAGGACGCCATCCAGCGCGCACTCGCCAGCAAGACGCCAGGAGGAAGAGGGGTGCCGTCTGCACGGCGTCTCGCCTCTGCAGAGTCCCGCTCACGGCCCAGATTGCTGTATATTGGGCCACAACCCCCATTTCAGCCGGCTTGCCTGCCGCCTGCGCCTACCGGTCGGCCCACCCATCGGCTACAGCCAGTTGCCAGAGGCTTATCTCAACGGTCGTGCATGAAATTGGCCGCTGCACCTGCTCTGATCGGGCACTGAAGAGCAAGAAGCAGCTTCTTTACTTTCAGCGGATCGGGAAGGTTGCGATCCATCTGTTTCTGTTGTCTGGAAGATATATTGCTGCGGCCGTGGCACAGCAGTCGGTTTCCTGACCGTCTAGAAGACGAAACTGCCGGGCGAATCGTTGCGCTTCCCGAAAAGTCGGCATCGCAAGCCGGACTCCCTCTATCGTCTTGGACTAGCCGGCCCCCGCATCTGTCGTCATAAGGCCTCATCCTCCCGTCCTTTCGCTCTTATTCAACCTCGTCGACACTCGCTCGGTTTCGCCTATCCATCCAACGCTTGACTCAAAAAGGTTCCTTCAGGCCACTTCCACTGTTACCACACCACAGTCGCTACCTGACCCAACAATGGACCCCTTAACCAGCACGCAGACGTCGGCCCTGTCCTCGACGCAGCAGTCGCCAACCAGCAAGATTGTCCCGCCAGCGCCGAAACCCGTCAAGGCGCCCTCAACCGAGGCTTTTCTGAAGGACTTCACCCTGGTGGCCGAGGCGGCCAAGCGGGCGCAGATGGCTGTGCTTATGCGGGATCTTGACGGCGTCAAGCTGTCATAGACAGCCGGCTTCATTGAAGGTGTCCGTCGCTACCGCCGATGCTCATCACTCCTCTCCAGCTGCCGGATTCTTCTCTCAAGATGGGCTTTTGTGGGTGCCCCAAGAGAAGACATCGACTAGAACGCTTGCGGTCCGATTGAGCAGAGCGGCAAAATCAGCAGAGTATCCTCGTCGTTTGTCGGAGATCATCAAGGAAGGGAGCAGTTACTGCAGGAGAGACCGGATAACTCCGGCGCACAGACAGCCAGTCACCCCTCATCTAGACGCGGATCTCTAGGAGCATGCACAGGCGCGGCAGGTTTGGGTTATTCATCGGGGCCATGGGGATTCATTGCTTTCATACGGATCAGGCGTATATATCGGCGGCATGGGCAGCTATATCGGCGGCATGGGCAGCTATATCAGCACAGGCGTTCTTGCGTTTGGGTATGGACAGGGGTTCGTCGTTGTCATTAAGAATTTCTCGTATACATTCTTGGTTTTTTTCGTCGTCTTGTTGATCGTCATCCACAACATACACATGGAACCGCGCGCCACACCTAAGGGCAGCTCTAATTCGGACACCAGGTCAGAGCCAGCACGCTGGAATGATAACTACAGCGTCATGAACACTCACCCCATCTATTACCCTTGTTGTAACCGTATTGTACAACGTACCCACCCGTCCAAGCAACGCATTCCAAACCACGTTTCCACAATATCCTCTGCCTCCATCCCATCCGCCCGCTCATAACCAAGCAGGAACTCGGACTACCGCCAAAAACTTAAATCTTACTCATCAAGCTCACCCCCCCATCCACGCGCACAGTCGCCCCATTCACAAACGCGCCCGCCCGGCTCGCCAGGAAGAGACACGCGCCGCCCACGTCGGCGGGTACGCCGATGCGTCCCAACGGATTCGCGCCCCGGATCTCGTCCCCAAACTCCCGCAGCGTCGCAGCCATCATCTTGCTCGGGAACGGCCCGCACGCCAGCGTGTTGCTCGTGATGCCCCTCGGCCCTAGCTCCACGGCCAGGTGCCGGCTGAGGTGGTGCAGCCCTGCTTTGGTGGCTGAGTAGGCGAAGGTTGGGAGGGAGGGGACGCGTAGCGCGTCGATGCTGCCTATGTGGATTATCCTGCCGGGGTCTGATGATACCGGGTGATTGTCTGGGTTGGCTTGGGAAGGCGAGGAGGAGGAGGACGAGGAGGATGTGGTGGCGGAGAGGAGCGGGGTCAGGAGCTGAGTGAGCGTGAAAACGCGGTGGAGGTTGAGCGTCAAAAGCTTCTGCCAGGCCTGGTCCGGGTACGTATCGTAACTCTCGCCCCAGGTGGCGCCCGAGTTGTGGACGAGCACGTGCAAACGGCGCTCGCGAGAGGCGAGCTCCGAGGCGAGGCGCTGGCATTCCGAGAGCGAGGAAAGGTCGGCAGGGAGAGGGATGGCCCCCGAGTTGGGCCTGACGCCGGGCAGGGCGTTCAGCTCGGCGCACGCGGCGGTGCAGGCTGCGGCGTCGCGCGAGGAAATATACACTTTGGCGCCGTTGACGATGAAGGCTTCAGATATCATGCGTCCGATGCCTTTGGCGCCGCCTGTCACAAGCACGACTTTGTCCTGGGATGCGGTGTTAGTCTGGTGAAAATGGGAGGGGGGTGAAGAAGGGGGGGGAGGCGGGGGGGAAGGGGACTACTTTGACGCTGAAGAGGGACTGGATATCCATGGTGAGGCTGCTCTACTATCCGAGGAAATTGTACTTGGCTGTAAAATTGTGACTTTTGTCCTGGGATGTGTTTACAAGAGTCATCAAAGAGTGTAAGTTGTGTGGTTGAGATTATCCCGCTGATGAGGTAAGCCGAGCCGAGGCAACTCAATGCCGGGCCGCTTGCCAAGAGCGAGGAAAGTATGTACGAATAGCACAACTTCAGATGTGGTTTTCTGCCAAATACATAACAGCCAATAAGCTGCTAACCTAATACGGCAAGCTACTTTGTCAAAGTACCATATATCTTTCCACAGCATTTTACCGTTCAACAATCACGAAACAACACCCAGGAGCGTCTGCTCTACCAAAGAAGGCGCCAGCTGTGGAAAATGGCACAGACCCAAAGGCCCCAGGTAAGGATTTCCAGTAGCCAAACCATGGCAGACGCATACCAGTTCCCCTGGCGCGTCCTTCCACGCGCAACTTTCGGGTCAGATGCGAAACTGGGTTGCATGCATCTTGTTCTCGTGCGTGTTGAACGTGATCTGAAGGCCCCTGTGGATGTTGGCCTGGTTGTGCGAGTATTGCAGGTGTGCTAAACGAGAGCCACAAAAGCAGGGTCAGAAACCCGGCTCGGAGGATGCGCGACAGGATATTGTCTGAGGGAAGCTTGGGAGAAACTTACCTGTAGGCCCCTGCACGCCGACGGTGCACTCATGGCCGCCGTCGCCCACATCGTAGTACCTGAACGAGACTATGTCGGGCTGGGCTTCCTCGAGCGTCGCGTTGAAGTGGAAGTACTGCTCCTCGTGCTTGTACCGCGTCACATACCACTCGACCGTGAAATGCCGGTTCGGTGCCGCGCCCGAGACCTCGTAGTAAACGCCGTGCGGCTTGCCCGCGGCGATCATCAAGTCGGCCCAGTACGGGAAGAGGGCATGGGGGGGAATACCGTTGCGGGACGGCAGCGGCTGGCCCTGACGGTGCGCCCGCGCGTCCGTGTGCCTGTCGAGGCAGATGAAGCCGTTCTCGGTCACCCACAGCGTCTTGCTCGCGTGACCGTAGAGCGTGACGGGGAAGGGCAGGTCGACCTTGTGAAACACGTCGTCGATGGTCGGGTGGTGGCCCGTCAGCGAACCGATAATGGCGACCGGGTTGCTCAGGGTCTGCTAGAGATGTGAGCCAAACTGGGGGAGAGGCAGTGAGCTGGCGGACTGACCACTTTGTTGGGAAGAGGATTCTTCTTTGCCTCGGGCCCACCTTGCTGCTTCTTCTTGGCCTCCTCGGCATCGTGCTTCTTCTTCCTCTCCTCCTCCGCCTGGATCTTTGCCCTCGTTTCCTCCTCAATCTGCCGCCGCGCCGCCGCGCCAGCGCTCACCTTTGGAATGCCATTGAAAGCGGTCGACTTGGAGCACACGTCCCACTCGGCGATGGTGCGCCGCGGGTGGAAGTAGACCTTGGTCTTCCACTCGTCGTCCACAATGACGGCCGCGACCGCCGAGAGGGGCATGCGGGTGCCTTTTGCCGGCGAGAGTGCCGCAGCAGGGGCCTTGTTGATGTTGACCGGCGCGGGCGCCCAGCCGCCCTGCTTGCGGTCAAAGTGGTACTCGTACAGATCGTTCTTATCGTCGGTGGTGAAGATGCGAATCTCGAAGAAGGCCGAGGCGTAGTTCCAGGCGACGGCAGATAGCATGGCCGAGGGGAGGAGCTTGTACGCGGGCATTTCGACTGCACTCGCGAGTCAGTGGACGGAAAGGCATCTCAGATAAGGGGGCACACATACTGGGGGTCCATCGAGTGTGGTCGTCGCGGTAGACCCCGGCCAGCGTCTCGTTGGGCGTGACGAAGAAGAGGCGCATCTCGTTCCAGCCGCCCGAAACGGCCGTCAAGGGGCTGCCCGGCTTGGCCTTGTCCGAGGTCAGGACGATGGCTGACGTTCCGGTCCAGCCCCTGCCTTTATTGGCAAGCTCGTGGATGGACTTGTCGGCGGCTTGGTAGTAGACATGGAGGGTCCCGTCCTCGGAGCGAACCGCCGCAAACTTGGAGCCAGCGAGGGGCTTGACTTCCGGGAACGTGGTGTCAGCGGTAGAGGCAGGGGGGGTGTCGGCAGGACGCAGATTGGTCTCGGCCCAGCCGGGATGGGGCGGCACCAACTTGGCCGGCGCCGGGAGCTCAATGTCGAAGCTATCATGGACTTGTGGCTTGAAGGAGGTGCGATTCCAGCGCTGCCACCAAACGACACATTAGCATCATCTGACTTTTTTCAATTCAAAGTCCAGGGGCAGGGAATGGGATCATTAACTCACTTCCCGGAGAGTGCCGCTTTTGTCGGCGTAATAGACTCTGGTCTGCTCGAGCGGTTTGTATCAGTCCTTGTTCTGGCATGTTGGAGGCAGGAGACTGACCTCGTAGACATCTTGCTCCACCCACCATCCAACACTGGCAATGGCACTGCCGGCTCCGACATCGTCGGCTACCAGGTCGTCGACGGCGGGCGCATGCCAGCCCTGACGGGTGCTGAACCTCGACTCGCGAATGATATCGCAGCCGCGGTTGTAGCCAAAGTGCGACGGCTCGCTGTGGTAGAGGCGGATGTGCTGTTCTCTGGGCCGTGCCGCCCCGTTCTCGGCCGCCGGCTTGGGAGCACAGCACTGCCTGATGTGCGAAGGACGTCCATCGGGGTGTACGAAAGAGCAGGCCGCCAGGTGGAAGGTCGTGTAGGGTATGTCTGCCGCGTCTCCTGCGCCCTTGGCGGCAGGCACAACGATATTGCTGACAGTCATGTCATGGACAGCTGGGGCATCACTGACGACACTTGGGGCATGGAGAGAGGCCGCCTGGAGCTTTGCGATGACAGGGCTGGCGTCGACGGCTACCCCGTTCGTGGCATGTGAAGCGGCGGTCTCAGTAACGGTCGCCATGTCGAGGAAGTGAATAGGGGCTGAGTGTTGTTTCTAGTGAAAGGCAAGAGAACTGTTGTTGAGACTGCCAATGGATGCTTGGTCAAGGAGAAGAGAGTCGGCTCTTATACGTACGAGTCGAGACAGCTTCACTAAGTTCAGTCTGGTGACGTCTGCGAGAGGCACTTTCATCCAGTGTGGTTGCCATCCTGGCCGCGTAATGGACCGTAGAGTTGTAGATCCAGAAGCGATGTTCCCCGTGGAGCTTGAGCTCAGCTACCTTGTGCTAAGCTGCATCATTTGTTTTGGGAAATTCTTGCGTAGGTTTGCGGCCTCGTGTAAGCTGAAAGAGGAGTCGGCGGTAACCGAAGCGTCTTGGGTAGGATCATACTACGCGTGTAGAATCGGTCGATCCATACATAGCTTATGCCCCGAAGCCCGCAAACTGTCAGCTAGTGTTTCTTTTTGATAAGAGTGATGAAAATATTTGCTGCCCTACCTTGGTTATTCATTGATACCATCTCAGATCTCAAACATCTGAACATCCCCTTCAGAACACCCATGGTTGCTGTGGCCTTTCTTGACCGGTCGGCCTCTCGATATTCGTTGTCCGAGTTACCGTGCATGTGCAAACTGCATATGTGAGTCGATGATTCTGTACTGGACAGGCGAAGCTGAACGGTCGCATTGCTGTCTTGTCCACTAGGAATCATTGGCCCAAAGAGCGCCGCTCGGTTCGGCAACACGACGTCCCATCTCCTAAAGCGGGTTTTCAGCTCATGCCTGGCCCCTCGAGTCGCAGCAACTGGATGGAATTGTTGATGAGTTTAATGTATCTCCTGGCGTGGTTCTGCATTTGTCCCCGGCATAGTCGGCGACGTCGCTTCAGCATCCGACCGGAATCCCGAGCCAGCCCCGAAGCTTCTAATGCCTATCGCGCCCTGGGGCTGGAGATGGATTGTGCACAGGAGCCATGGGCCGCGGGAAGTAGGGCATCTGCACCTACAATCTACATTCAACCCATAAAGCAGAGTCGTGGGCAGGGATCCAGATGGTCCCCGCTTCGACTTCCTCTCGCCGTCATTGTTAACAACCATGATCATTCCCCCCTACTCCCTCTAGGACCCGGCAAGCACTTCGACCTGGGGCAAGGTGCAAAGCAGGTTGCAATTCAGGTCAATTCAGGTCAATTCAGTCGACCTGACCGTCACCCAAGACGCAGAATCGACCTTCTTCCCGATTCATCCGTCCCTGCGTGCTCGCCTCCTCTCTCACCCCGTCGTTCTCCTCAACGAATTATAATGTTCCCCCAACCCGTACCCGTGCCGATAGTACGCCAACCAGATCGTCCTCCTCCCTTCTTCCCCCTTCCTGTTCTCCTCCCCCTCTTGTCCGTCAACAACAGCCCCAGCAGCAGGCCGAATAACCTCGACCCTCTCCCCGCCCTGCACGACCCGAATTTCCACCCCGTACGCATTCGCAAGGGCAGCGAGCTCCAGCTGGCCACCCCACTCGGCCGTATCCCGAATCTTTTGCACATACTTGTCCACCCCGCCCTCTTCCTCATGAATAAACCCCTCATACTCCTCCCGATGCGCCTTAATCCACTCGGCCGCAGCCCGCCTGACAACCCGATACGGCGCCACCTTAGCTCTCTCCCCCACCACATCCACCAACCCTTCCTCCCCGTTCCCCTCCTTCCCCTTTAAATCATGTTTCGGCGAAAGCGGAATGTCCAGCGCCTCCAGCTGATCCGCGACCGCAGAAAAGAGACAGTGCCCGTCGGGCGCGATCTCGCGCTCGCGCAGGGCGTGCGCCGCAAACGCGCGCCGCATGGCCTGGCGCTCGGCCGCGCGATGATCCGTCATGCCGGCGGCCTCGGACTCGGCCGCGCGCGCGGCGGCTTCTTGCTCTGCCTGGCGGCGGGCGAGGCGCTCTTTTTGGCGGTTGCGTTTTGGTTTTTGTTCTTGGGGCGGCGGCTGCTGCTGTTGCTGTTGTGTTTGTGCTTGTGCTTGTTCTTGTTGTGTTTGAGACTGTGTCTGCTGTTGTCGGGGAGCGAGGGTTGTTGTGGACTCCAATCTGTCGGCGAGGTTGTTGACTAGGGCTTGGTCTTGGTCTTCTTCGTCTCGCGGCCCTGGTTGTGGTCGTTCTCGGTCGTCGAGCGGCTGCCCGTCCACGCCATTGGGCTCATCTGCGTCGCCCATAAGTCTCCTCAGTTCCTCCTCATGGCGCTCCTTGGTCTGGCGCTCGAGCTCGGCGCACTCGTCGTTGACGAACTTGCGCGTCTTCTTGGTCGCGTTCTTTTTCTTGTTGGTAATGCGCCCCTGTAGGTCTCGAAGCTCCTTCCGGTGCCGCGCCTGCATCTGCTCGAATGTTTCCTCCATCGCTGCGGTTTGTTGTGGGACAGGTTTTTTGGTGGTGTTCTAGAGTTCGAGGCTTTGATTCGTTTCGAGGACCCCACTTCGAAGTTTGAAGTTCATGGCGGGGCATAACTTGGCGCTGCGGGTCAGGTCGTGGAATCGGAGAGCGTGGGTTAGGGTTCGCTGCGCATAACACTTAACATGGCGATTCATTCCCTCATGAAAAAGATATTGCGCCTGCAGAGAAGAGAAGGGGGTCTGACAACTACCTGTAATGTATTCCATCATCGTGCTAAGTTATCTCGAAATAGAGAATGAGCCAGCTCTGACAAACCCCATCAACACTCACAACGACCCTAACAAACTCCATTACGAAACACAGCACATTACCACACGAACCCAATCCAAAGTTCGAGAAGAAAGGTCTAGTATAGCTCTCTCTATCGATGAGGAAGCCCAACCGGTATATGGGGCTGGGCAGGCAAGTAGTGTCTTCTCATCCACCAAAGTTAAGGTAACATCAACTTATTCATTCTTACACACAGCGCCCTCAGCCAACGCCTGTCTGTGTCGGACCACCTCAAAAGAGCAGAGTAACAACATAAATCTAATACACCGAAAAAGGAGCTGTACTATATCCACCTCCAAAACTAACTTTTCAAAAATAACAGAATGGTATCATTCAATCAACCTGCCAATGAAATAAAACAAACCGGACGTGGCACAAGAAGAAGCATACCTTTCCCCAGTACAAGAAGTAAATGTGTTCCTGCCCGGTTGCTTGCACGTCTTCCGGGCAGCCATAATATACAATCCCTCCGACAAAGAAGCAAAAACGGAACCTTGAACACAGGAAGAGGGGAACAATATCCCATGGCCCCCAGTAAGACGATCATCAACGATCAGTCCCGAACTGGGTTGATGAAAACGACAACAAATGAAAATACAACCCCGGAAACAGCGCGAAAGAGCGTGTGTGTGTGAACGTGTGGATGCGAAGGAGCGGATGAGTGTGAGAGAGTTTGAAAGGAGGCGTCAGTCATGACCGGGACCGCGGCGTCCGCCACGAGACATAATAATAAGAAAACAGCGGACAGAGAACCCCAACGACCAGGCGCTCCTAGAAACCCCTGAAGGGATCATTATCACCCCTCAGGTACCACTCGTCAAGGGTTTCGTCCGTGGCCCGCGTGCCCCTGCTCTGGTAGCTGTCTCGCTGCCGACTGCTCCGGCTCGCCCTGCGGCGGAGCTCCTTGCTGCGCCGGCGGGACACGTGCCGAAACTCGTCGGCGGGCTCGTACGGCGCGTTCTCGCTGAACTGGCTGAGCGAGAGCGGGCTGATGAAGGCCTCCATGCGCACCGTGCCAATGGCTTCAAAGATGTTTGGTCCACTGGGTCGGCTCGAGGCTTCCGATGTCCGCACCGACGGCGTCGTCCACGTCATGCCGCTCGATCCCGTGACGGCGCTGGCACCACCGTTGCTGTAGATATCCGACGACCCCGCCGTCATAACGCTGTTGCCCGCCGTGCTGTTCGAGGCCGTGTGGTACCCGCCGCTGCCGGCGGGGCCAGAGAAGCCTCGAAACGAGAGCGGCGGCGGCACGTGGCCGCCCGTGTTGCTGCGCTTGCGCCCGTGGACCGGCATCTGGCTTGCTCGGTCAAGGAACCGGGGGACGGTAGGCGGCTCCGCAGCGTCTCTCGACATGTCCCTTGCGTGCGCGGGGAGGTGGTACACCTCGGGGACCGGAGGCGGCCGGTAGGTAGGAACAGGCGGGGCGCTGTCCATCTGCGACGGCTCGGCCGTGAGCGGATCCGACTTGATGACGGCCGTCTTGGACTTGGTAAGGCGGATAGAGTCACGAATCGCCCGCCGCTTAGGCTTCGGTAACTCGTACTGTTCGACCAACGGCCTCGGCTGCGGTACCACCAAGGTCTCTGGTATGGCCTGGTTAGAGTGCGCCAGAAATGACAAGGACGTAAGCCAAATATAATGACGCTCGGCGTTTTCGGCCGTGAATTTCAGCGCGCGCTCCGGTGTCAGAATCAGGATCGACCGGTTGAAGACTTGGGCGACCCCCTTAGGAGGCGGGTTGTCATCCTTGACGTCCAGCACCGACTGAATTGTCACTGCACGAGGTCAGTAAACAAACCAATCCTACTTCAGATACGGACCACTTACACTTGCGGCCAGACTTGCCCAGCAGCGCGCTTCCCGAAGCCGGCTGCTTGCTGCTCCAGAGAATCGCCCGCTCATACGGTGCAAGCCAGACCCATCTCTTATGACGGTCGTTGCTGCTGTCGTCGCCGCCTCGGGCATCCGAAACCCCAAACGACTTGCGTCTCCGCACATACTTGAGCATCCATTCGCCGACCATGGTTTGCGCAATGGCGTCCACCACTGTCGGCGGCTGGTTTGACCTGCCCTGTGACCCGGCGCCCGTGTCGGCCGTGTTCGCGGTGGTGTTTGACGGCTGAGACCTGTGGCCCTTGCATCTCGGCGCCATGTATCCATCCCTTGTGCGCGGCCTCGTGATATCATTGTTGGGCAGCGGAGGAAGCCGGGGGCTCTCAGTCGCTTCCGTTGACGGCGAAAACGGAGGCGGCGAGCGGCTGCCGCGCCGCCGGTGTCTCTGGCTTCGAGGAAAACCTGTAGCGGAGCGCACTTTGCGGATGCTATTAGCGCGGTAGTGACTCCGGTTCGAGCCTCGCCTGGACCAAGCATCGGAGCCTCTGCTCGGGCTTGTGCGTCCATCACTCGGCGCGCTTGTGCTGATGGGCGGCTTCCTTGAGCTGGCCCTTGTTGGAATGGGAAACGGAGGTTCCTTCGCATCCGTGAGGCTCGGACTTCTAGTCCTCTGATGAGAGACGATCCCGCTCTGGATCATGGCGGTTCGGCGCATGACACTCGACTTTGTTCCGAACATTGAAGGCCGCCCGCCGCGTCTCGAACTCTTTCTGCCAAATCCCATATCGCGAACATCATGAGTTGGGTACCTTGCAGAGTCAAAGCCTTCACCATCCTCCGAAGTCCGAGACAAGAAGCGGTAACTGCCTTTCGGTGAAAATGCATTTTCTGATGACGTGGCAGTGCCCACGGAATTGCGCTTCACACCGCGACTCGTTCCGTTTCTTGGTTTTGATGGCGCTGACAGCGCGGTGCGGTACTCCGATTCGCTCATGTCCGCCTCCAGGAATTCGTCAACTTCGTCGGAGCTGTTCCCATCAAAACCCGCAAACAAGCTGCTAATCCGTGGCGGCCGTCGGATGGGCGCCTTTTGGCTTGATAATGGACCGTCATCGTTATGCCCTGGGTAGAGATCGTGAGTCTCCTCGAGAATGGAGGACGAGAACATCGGAGGCGATGAGGGCAGCTCTGTCAAGCTTCGATTGGTAGCCAGGCGTCGCGGATTCCGTGGCGGCACAGTGCCAGGGATTGGCGTAAACTGCCGAGTCTCCTCGCTAGCAACATCTGCCCCACCGACGGCAGGGGAAGATGGCCTGGAGGTAATGGCAGAGGGATGAAGATGTGGAGGAAGCTTGTCCAATCTCATGTCAATCCTGATCTCTTCCGTCTGCATGCCTGACGAAATTGTAGGCACTGTAGTCAGCAGAGATACCTGGCACCCGAAATCCTTGGACAACTGTGGGAGGCGCGGTTCGCGGGGCGTCGTTGGTCGACTCGAGGGGATGATGCTGATGCTGGGGATGGGCAGCGTCAGCCCGTGGAACGGTGATTGGAGCGGAGGCGGCACGTCATCGGTTTGTGTGGATACGGAAACCATGGCAGGAGGCTCGGCCTTTGGCACTGGCGGCGCGTCCTGGAAAGGCGTCTTGGGCGTCTTGGGTGGACTGAGAGGCTCTTCAGCGGTTTGAGACGAGCCGTTGACCATTAGATTATGAATGCCGGGCATCTTGATCGCAAGCGGCTGACCCGAATGCACCCGCTTCCTCCTCTGGTTCGCCTCAATCTCGCTGTCAGCACGAGGAGGGCTGTCGACATCGTACAATCTTTCAAGCCGTTGCATGATCAGGGAGGTTTCGGGCGTCGAAGGCTTGGCCGGAATAATTGTGGGCGAAGGCGGAGGCGAAAATTGAATTCCTGTGTCCACATAGCTGAACTTAGGAGCGGGCGGCTGCGATTCATCATCCTCCTTGATGATGCCATCCTCGAGCTTCTCGAGCGCAGCGGCGTTGAAGGCCAGCTTTCCGCGAAGCGCAGTGCCGGGCCTCACCAAGCTATCATTGCTCCGGTGTCTCTGGTGGGTTCTAAACGCAAGGCTCTCTCGACTGAAGTTCCGCATGTGGCTCTTTGACAGGACGCTGTCCCGGCCCCCATAGTCGCTCTCCTCGTCGTAACCGTCAAATCCCAGCTCGTCAGCCAGCGAGTTTCCGTTGGCCTTGAGGATGCTGTTTGCAACCGAAAATCGGATACTGTTCGTGATGCTCATGCTCCTAACACTCGTAGCGTCGTCTTTGACGCTCTCTTCCCCGTCGCTCTCTGCGCCGTTTGGCACTCCATTCAGGCCATTGGCCTGGGCGGCCTGGAACGCAGCAACCTCATCGAGGACCACTTTCAAACGTGTTTCGGCGACGTGGATCCTGCGCTCATACTTGCGCTTCTCCTCCTCCCATTCATCCTTCTCTCTTGCCCATTGCTCATGCACGCGCTCCGAGTCTTCCTCTTGGCTTCGCAGTTTCTTTTGTGTGGCCTCGAGTCGTTTTCGGGTCTCGGCTGCTGACTCAATCGCCTCATCGCGCTCCTTCGCTAATTCACCAAGTGCGGATGATGTCCCGCCTTCCAGCAGGGATAGTTGCCGCTTCAGTGACCGGCTCTCCTTCCCCGTCGACAATAATGAGGCCTGCAACGATTCCGTCTCCTCTCGTACCGTATGTAGGGACGTCTCGAGACTCTCGATGATCTTCAACTTTTCCTCCTGGTCTCTCCTGAGAGAGAGTATTTCTGAAACCAAGCTGGCGTGTAGTGTCGGCGTAAAGCGCCTCGGGTCCAGAATGCTGATGTTCTCATCATTGGTGACGTCCCTGGACGACCTTTTGGATCCCCTCTCACTCTTATCCCCAGGAAGCGGTGGGGGAGAGCGGCTTTTGCCCTTCTTTCCGGGTGGTGTCACGGACCTCCCGGATTTCCGCGAACCTCGCGAAACGGTGCGCGAGAGAGGACGATGTGGCGTGTCTGTCACCGGCCCGATCGACTCATCTTCTGTTTCCCACACAGCCATAGTGTCTGGGATCGAGTTCCCGGGAACTGACAAGAACCGCAGTCTCGCACTTGGCCCGAAAAAAAAACCCCTCAGGTCATTGCTGGAGAAGTCTGCAATTGGCAATCGGTATGGCGAGGGCGTGTAAGTGATGTATCGACGCAAGGCGGCGCAGCGCTGAACTGCGATAATCCCTGTCCGTTCAGGATCAAGCTTATCCAAGGCTATTTAGTGAAGCACATGCAAGCAGCCGACAAACCAAATTCGGAACCTCAACCGAACGTCAATGCCCCAACCAGTCCCTCGTACGACCAAGCGATTGCGCAGGCAGAATAGCGCCTTGGAAAGTGCTGTGTTGGTCCTGCAGCAATGAGGCGGATTACTCTCTCTCAAGTTGGAGACGTGTCGGCGGCTGGTGCGACATCAGGAGAACTCGTCCATCGATTTGCGCGCGCGTTGCGAATCCCGGCTGACGATTGGTCAATCAGCAAGTCTGCTCCTCCAACTGTTGACCTCAGGGCTTGAAGGTATAGCATGCGCGTTATGGAACCGGCACCCCTAATACGCCAAGGGCAGCATTGCTAACCTGACATTCCAAAACTTGGGGGAAACCTCGGTACATCAAGGTGAGAACACACTCACAGGATGTGGCCAATGATGATTGTCTTGCTGTCGTCAAAACAAGCAAGCGACGGGTGCAATGAACCACTGCTGTTCGATGATGAAACAATGTTTGTCCGGGGATGCTGCTGCGGGGTGCTCGTGGCTTTCCCGGTCTGCAGAGGTGGAGCCTCTGGATGGGATGAACAGCGGTTCGTGTTAGATTCGGATGCGGTTCAGGCTTCGAAGGCGGACGAGTACGTCAAAGCTGTCACAGTATGTGTCAGTCAATAAATTGTGAACAAGATGCCGTGTCGTTGGGACGGGATTGCCGCTTGGTAAAATCTTGTGGTACAATACACGCACCTTGCAGCAGCAGGTCCTCCAAGAAGGAGTCCTGGATCAACGATCAGGCGGGGGAGAAAAAGAGGCCCTCGAGGCGTCAAAGCGAAAGGCTCGAAGTGGAGTCGAAAGCAAGAAGCACGACTCGCAAGGAAAGAAAGGCGAATATTGCGTCGCAACGGGCGAGGAAAGGAAGCCGTCGGCTCGATAAGAAGTGCGCCGTGTCTGGGGAGCACTTCGTGCTCGAGACTCACCAGGCGAAAGGGAAGCGAATCCGAAGAGCACTCGGTGATGGCGAGCCAGGTGAAATTGCGCAGACAACAACCCGTTCGAAAGACTCGAGATATCAAAAAGAAGGGAAACAATGCGTCAAAATGCCGAGCTCGAAGTTTAGATTGTCTTCACAACAAGATTCGACGCACATCTGGGCGGCGTGGGTTATGTACGGGTACTCCACTTTCCAAGACACGAGCTTCAGCAATAGCAAGAGCAAAGGCACCAAGTGGGGGGAGATGATGGCCCCTGGCGAAAAGGCGAGCAGCGGCCGACCCGGAGGACCTGGAGTGCTCCTTCCACACCCGTGGACCACCTGCAGCACGGAGCACAAATCGGGGAAAACCTGCACAATGTGCAAGAAACCGCGGACAGGGCCACGAGGATGCTCCCGTCCATTGGAGGGATCTTGACTGGACACTCGATTTTCATCAATCTTCAGGTGATGAACGTCAAACTACAACACCCGCGTTTCGCCCACCTGCGGAAGAACCCAGACCGGCGTTACACAGCGGGACGAGCATGTGCTAATACCGAGACCGAGATATGGAGGTATTTCTCATCCGTTATATCCACCGTCAATGTCGAACAGGGAAATCATTCATCTCAAGAGTCTGAAGAGGCGGGGTTTAACTTCATTGCTGGGTGGGAGAACCCAAATTGGGTCAAGTCAGACTTGGCCCCGGCTTGCCATTGTGAACTCGCCTTCTCTGGTCATCGGTCTTTGCAATTCACAACGCCCTCAAGCGACTCGGCTCACGTTTTGCGCTCTCCGTTGGGCCAGAATCTGTCTCTGGAACGTCACTCCGTCCCTCCAACATGTGTAAAGTGCAACTCGATTCCGTATGCGCCCTCGTGGGTGCCACCAGAAACGGCCATTCACGGAATCTTGGATGATGGGACCCTGGAATTCAGCCCGAGGCGACGGGTCCCGAAAAGGGGACGAGGCCCGGACACACCGTTCGGCTGGCCGGTTTTGGACCAGGCCACTGTGACGACCAGCACGAAGCAGCGAATAGGAAGCGACCCCAGGGTGAGTCCAATTTCCTGATGTGATAGGATGCTGAAGATCGCCCGGGGCCCAGAATTCAACAAGTGGACCTGGCGGGTGGTTCCACAAGAAACCGCCGCCTCCACAGGGGCTCTTTCAAGTCCAACTTCGAGCACTTTCCTGGATCCAACAGTTCAGACTTTGATGAGATGATAGGAGGTTGAGCAGGCGGCCACTCGCATCCTGGCTTTAACGGACACGGATGAGTTGAGGAAGAAAATAGCTGCTGCGCAACAAATCGCGGCTAACTCCCCAGTGCTGAATTGCTCCCACTCGGCACCCGTCCCTTATCACCGGAACTGCAACCTCTTGTCACCAGCAAGCTAGCCGAATGGCACGGCTTGACATTGAATGTCAAGATGCAGCGTCGCAGGGCCTCTGTGACCTGATCTTTCACCAAGATCAATGAAGGGCTGGATAGGGTAACGATAGTTGACGATATAAGTTCGAGTTACCGTCGGGCTAGCCGAATTTAAGGTTCAAGGGCGACGTGCGAACAGGAAACACCACCAACCCGACTACCTACTGTGGTACAATTGACAAGTCTCGTCTATGGACATTGTGTCGGCGCCACACGGGAACGGTCTCGGTTCTTGTGTGAGACAGGGTCAACCACTGCTGTGTCACCTTCCCGAGCCATGCATCAAAGGCCGGGCCACCAGGATGTTTCTCGCGATTTAGACCCCCATTCTCACTTGGCCTGCGAGTACGGATACAGGGCTGATATCCACTGCCACATGCGCTCAACCCCATGCTTTCAGTTCCAGAAATCGTCGATCTGGATATCCACTGTAAGGTCACACAGTTCCATCCCCTCCTCCTCAAAAGATGACTCTCACCATACAGCCGGGCTCGCGAGGACCGGTCAATTTCCGTCACGCCAAAGCAAAAGAAACCAGCGTTCCAGGCATAGGAAGCAGCCTCCAACGCGCCAAGTCGAGCCCAGCCAAGTGAACATGAGCACGAGTCCGGGGAAAAGAAGGCCGCCCAGCCCTGTGGCGGTTGCATTCTCCGAGCCTGGAGGACGCGTTTCCCTGCCCGCTGAGCCCATTGGCTGAGCTCTTCATCACGGAGAGACAAGCCTGTCCTCTTTCCCTGGCCGCAGGCACCCGTTGGTCAACAGACGCCCCAATCGAGCCGCGATACACGCCGAGATGAAGGGCGTTTCTTGTGGAGAATTAACAACTCAAGCCACCGGCCTCTCCCCTTCGAGGACGACCTTGGCCCTTTTCTCTGCTGGCGGGAAGGACCTCCCAATGTCGATCTGCGATCGCTTGCGCGGCATGCAGTCCACCATGCAATGCAATGCGGACAGTGACATGAACCCCTGCTTGCTGCAAGACGCACGGGGTAGTTTAGATATTGTGGGAAAAAGAAAAGGCCACCCGTGGTGCCTGCAAGGGGACCCTTCACGCGACGACAGTTGCAGAGGTGCCCTGAAAGACGCGAGAGGTACGGAGTATGGAAATTAAACGCGCCTCTGGCCTGGGGCCTGAAACTCGCTTGATGTCCACGCAGCTGACGAGTTTGCGTTTGGTACTTCAATCACGGCATCCCACTCCGTGGATAGATCACAGGCAGGTGTCTGGTGACTCTGGTCTGATCACTTCCACGTTCAATCAGCCACCGCGCACCCATCAAGGGGACAGCCAGCAGTTCAGCTGTACGACATAATTGATTGCTTGCCAAGTGAGTAGGAGATTTGACAACGTTATAATACACAGCTGGACTGTCCACTGGCATATTGCAACTTTCCTCGAAGACCGTGGACGGAGACGGAGGGAACCGCTCATCAGCTAGGCACCTCTCGCCTAATTCCAGCTCACTGCAGGTAGGTCAGCGACACTGTAACTGAGTTAGGATACCCTCAACCTTTTTTAATTCATAAGGTAAAGTGTCATGGTTATAATCCAGTCATTGGCAGATTATTGATCTCACACCGCGAGGGCAAGCGGTCCCTCCGCGCTATTTTACATGCAAGGCATCCGCTCCCGTACTGCGTCCGCGCAGCTTAGTTGCCGCTCGGGCGCTCCTAGCAGTCCCTCCCATCCAGCAGTCCGGAATTCACCGTTCCGGCTTGGTGACGACGAAGCTGTGGGGGGCCATCCGGCCGTGTTCGTCACTTAGCTGCATAATTCGCGCTGCGCGCTTGCGGCTCCAGCATGGAGTCAGAGCCCGGTGCGCTTCTTCCTTTTTTCTCCCTCTGGGCTCCCAGTCCCTTCACCTTCCTCTGGGTCTTCCTCTGCTTCCTCACGCTCCAGTTCCATCGAGAGCCTATACTCAGCCAGCCTCCCAAGGCTCATGAGCCAGGTGACTATCCGCGCTACGCTGGAGCAGTCTCCAAGAGCTCTCATCAATCAGGTCGTGCCTGTTTCTGAGCTGGGGTGTCCCGTCTTTGAGCTCTTGGTCTTGGCATCTAAGCACCACCGTCTCCGGGGCTCTCACGCAGCGGCAAAGCGGCGTGGGCACCCCAGGGACCCGCCTTTTAAAGAGGAAGTCTTTGAGGCCAATTTCTCCCGTGCGAGCCTGTGTTAGCAGCGAGCTCTTCGCCTTGGTCAGCCCTTTGTGAGCTTGCAGTGGTTGTGCTGCAGGATCGAGCATATAGAGATCGGCTGCTTCCCTGTAGCGGCGCGGGCGTAGCGTGTCCGCGCGCTCTGTTTGCCTTTCCCGACGAATCTTTCATTCCTCGATTGTTGGCTGGTCAGCGTCCAATCCCACCCATCCTATATGAGGCGCATGCTGGGCGTCTTCGATGCTCGGTTGTCAACCGCCATCCATCGGATACGCCTGTAGCCATTCCTTGGCTGGCAGATTATCATGACCATCATCATGCTGGCATCAAGCATGAACTGATGAAAGCTACCGGAAGTGCAGGGTACGTAGTTCATTGGTTAGGATCTACTACTAGAATCTCGATTCGCGACCGATGCTCATGCTCCCCTAGCCCAAGATAAGCTGGAATAACGTTATGGCGGGCACTAACTCAACACCCTCCTCCACCGACTCAAGCCTTAACCTCCCGAGCCCCTAAAGTACCGAGTAGTCAGAAGAGATGGCAAATCGAACATCTCAGCCTCTTGCATTCCCAACATCGATCATCTGTGATGTTTTCCTTTCCGCCGCATTGGCAGCAGAGCCACTGAGTGACTTCCCGATCGCTACGTGTTGGTCTTGAATCCGAGCCCGGGTTTTACTGCTTTGAGAACCTGGCTCCGATCTGGTGTCGACTTCCTCGACTCGGCCGTGGGTATTCCTGGGATGAGCTCCAACTCCACCACCGCGGCATGAGAGGGATATGTAGCCGACTGGGTCACTGTGGCCCCCGAGAGGAGGCCTGTGAATGTTGTAGTAATATTGACGCATGGTCGTTGGGTGGTATTGAAGGATGTTTCGTTAAGGTGGTGGTGTCAAACTTGAAGGAAGGTATGTTGAGTGGATTCTCGGAGACGTTGAAAGGCGCTGAAGAGGAACACAACCTCTACTTGATCTGTAGACTAGTCAAGCTACGGGTTTTATATATTCATTTGTATTGCAAAGGACAAAGCTAAACTTCTACTTGGCCCCGCGGCCAACGATCACAGGAAGGTTGCCAAACAGGCAGCATAATGACCACTGCACATGTGCAGGTGCCACTGAAATATCCCATCATCCATTGATGCCACGTTGGGCGGGGTATTGTTGAATGCAAGAACCACGCTGAAGTTATACTTGACAGCACAGAGTTCATGCGTGTCACTAAATGACCTTGTCAAGGACTCCATTAGTACCAACTTGAAGCTTGGTCATGGCAGCCGGCAGGGTCGGGGCTCCATAAACTGGAGGCGTGCAATACGAGAGTTGGAAATGTGTGCAGTGGTACGGTTGACAAACCTAAGGTACCTAAGGTAGGCTTGGTCCTTAGGTTGCCTGATATATGTCTAAGGTACAGCACGTGGAGGGGCACTACAAGCTTACCATGTGGCAACTGGTCTTTTCTTTCCCGCCCTTTTCTAGAATTTGATAGTCGTTGTTCCAATTAGTATAGAGAGATCGAGGGAGAGAGGACACTCACTCATTAAGGTAGTATGAAATAGATTCAACCTCATATAATGCAAGGCTACCACTTCCACTTAATGTACTACTTGACCTGCGGCTAACAATGTCTTGGGGTCCTTGGGAAGAGTCATGTGCTCCTTCTCGATTATCATCGCCCTTCTGCCTCTCCTCCTTTAACCACCTAATACAACTGTTCATATTTAGATGTATCCGTCATGATTCCTTTGTACGGGGTAACGTTACAGATGCGCATAGATATGTGCCGATACTAAGGTAGTTACATCCATGATGTCCCTGTTACAGCGCCAACCGCGACATGTACCACCAGACCACATTCACCAGGTGCAAGTAACCTCATCGAATCGATAGTCATCACAACGTATCTGGTTGATGGGGCCGCACGAAGGGTCATTCGTGATTGAAGTGAGCGACAGGCAGCGCTTGGCCTGGCCGCTAAAGTAGAAATGGCCCCTGCCTCGTGGCCAATCCATGCAGAGCTCGGTCATGCCGGGGACCTGGTTCTCTGGCGGATCGCGGCAGCCGCCCCTGGCATCGACGAAGTGTGCGCCAAAGGCCGAGTACCACCTCCCGTCCAGGTAGTTGCAGTCGACAGTAGTGCAGAAGGCGTGCACGATCAGGTAGTCGGCTGTGGCGAGGCTGACGAGCGGGGCTATGATAAGACCGAGGGTTGAGAGACGCATTTCGGACCGAAGCGGTAAGTTACCGACTGGAGTAGATGGGGTATTAGCCTTGGGAAGGGAACGAGGGTAGACGCTAGGGACGCACTATCTAGGCGCAGAGCTCAGTTGGGCAAGACGAATCAAATTCTGTCCTAGGGAATGTTGGCTTGAGTGGCGATGTTGATGATGGTGCTGTGAGCGGTAATAGGTAACAGGTACTTATGGTAAGGTGAATAGTTCCAGTGGCAGAACTCTCACGAGTTTATATAGTCCAGTCTGGCCTCTCCACCTTGACGGCAAATACCTCAATGAGTCAATGGTCGTACATGATAATGCTACATCATCCAGGCGGCGAAGAATCCTTCATGCATCCTGTATTGGGACTGTGCTGTTTCCCCACTCAGAGAATGGATCTTGAGTTGGGAGGTTGTCCTCTTATTGGGGAAGGCCGGACCTGTACCGTAAGCACAATGCCCGCAGTTGGGGGCCGAACCAAACTTGACCCATCCAAGGACTGCGCATGGCGCCTAATTGATTTTAGAATGTACAGCGGAAGTCGGTGTGCCCCTTAGTATGCTTTGGATTCAACTAGCTCTCTTCATGTCGGCAACGTATTACATGCCACTCCCTTAAACTGCCCTCTCCCCTAACTGTAGCCATGAAGGAGACTGTTCCACTGGGACGGGGTACTTGTCCAGAGATTCATACCACTGCGCAACTGAGCCGACCTGAATGCGGAATGGAGAAAGTCAGTCCAGACCGTTGACTATTGGGAGGACAAAGGATTGACATGGCTGCGTACTAGGAAAGCCCAAGACCCGATAAATGTCGACAGTGCTGAAGCGTACTCGAGGGCTGGAGAACTCTTCGAGTTGAAACCGACGGCGGGGCATAGAGTGAAGCCGAGGCCCCCTATCAAGTTCCAGAAGCCGATGTGCCAACTGAGCCTCTCTGGGGTTGGCTTGTACCTGATTGTCTTTTAGTTTTCACTGCAGTAAAAAGCACAAGGGGTGGCCAGTAGTTGTAGACCAGGGGAGAAGAGTGATGAAGACGGCCGGGTACACTACTAACCACTTGTCCTGAACCTCAACCATGAACAAGAGTTTCGACACGACGAAACCCGTGCCACCAACGACCTGCGGAACCCAGTAGACTCCGTTCACCAGGGGCACCGAGAGGGCGTTGTAGATGGGTGGCAAGGCCGTGAGGCCTGATATCCAGAAGATGGTAGCCCCAAGGAGCTGCACGAAGGACGCAAGGAAGCCAATTTCCTTGGTGTAGTGTGTCTTGAACTCGTGCCAGGTTGGCCACCATAGCCTAAGCAGGAATTCTGGTTAGTCTCGATTCTGTCCTGGGAACAGCCCAGGGGTTGAGGTTGCTTGTTCTGTCAAATCTGTGTGCACAAGTCTGAAGACTTACCAGCGCCGCTCCCTCTCCGATCTCGCATTGGCATCGTCGCCCTTCCTCTCTTCCAACCCCCCAGGTTCAGCCACATTGTTAATTGCCGTCGCCGCCATGGCTGCCACCGCGCTGTCCTTTAGCGGGGCGCGCCAGCCGCGGTGATGGTGCCGGCACGCTTCATGTTTGGGACGCAGGCTCCGCCGGTGGTCCTCCAACGACGCCTCCAATGCCCAGCCAAAGCAGTCAGACCCTAGAGCAACACAAACAACAGATCAGTTCTGCCTGGAGCCCCTTCCTTTACTTGACGCCAGATCAAGTTGAATCTTTTCAACCACGGCTTTGGTACTTACTCTCCGCATTGGTGGCTTCTACAACCATCAGCCATGACCCAACCTCAAAAATGGTCGCCCCGATGAAGGCCAAAATCTCCTCTGCGTTGTCCGTCTCCCGCGGAAACTCGCTCTGCGGCGCGACCAGGGGCAGCCAGATGAAGCAGCCGTTGATACACACACGGTGGACCCTGAACCAACGCAGCAACCGGTCAGCAAATATTCACCTCCTGCCCCATATCTACCAGCTCAACACAGCGCATGAAGAGGTCGATTGGGGGCAGGGGCAGACAACCGCCTGGGCACCCAACACCGTCGAGCCGAGTAAAAAAAGAAAGAAAGAAAGAAAGAAAGAAAGAAAAAAGAGAAAAATGAACAAAACTGAAACGAAAAGGGGAGGTAAAAACAAACCAAGCAAAAAAGCCACAGCAACAAGGCAACTGACATCCCACACCGGAAAGCGCGTCGCCAGCCTCGTCAGACCCAACAGCGTGCTCCTGACACGCTGAGGGCGGAGAATATCTTCGCCAGCATCATCATCACCTCCACCACCACCCTTGCCTATTTTCCCTTGGGAAGAAATTTTTGGTTGGGTCATGATGATGACTGCCCTTTGACGGCCCTTTCTGTTGTCGCGGCTTCGCCAGACGTGGTAGACTTGCCGGGTGTCCTTGGCGGAAGCCCCTGTTGTCCAACCGGCGGCGGCCGGTGAGGGCGATCCAGGGTCATGGTGTTGCTGGGCTCGGCTCAGGGTGACTGGGCGGAGGTAGCGTGTTGTAGGGTGGAGGAAGGTGAAGGGTCCCGTGGAGTGTGATTCGTTTGGGTGGCGCGCTTCCAGGTGGGCCATGGTTTGTGCTGCTCGGAGGTGACAACCTCGTGTGTTGGGTAAGAGGAGTTGACTATCTGTCCAATGTGGAATGAGAGCTGCAACGAACGATGTGCTTCCATGTCTGGCATTCGGCTTGAAGGAATTGAGGAGCAACGGTGCTGCAGTATCCGTGAAAGCGGGCCGATCACTCAGAAACCCATCACATCAAGCCAGGTACACTAACAACAACCTTGAGGGCGGATCGGTTGAGCAACGTCCAATCCTACGTGCCGTTGGTGCCGGTCCCAATAATGATGTTGTATAGGTTGGCTTAACGCTAGGGGTATTCACATCAAAATCCGAGGCTTAATGACGTCAGCTGTTTTCCAGTTGAGGCCGGTTCCGGCTCCGAGCGGACCCCATTTCTCCGAGTCCCGGCCCGATCTCCACCCGGCGCAACCGGAGCTATCAGTGACCAGCGTCAGCTCGGTGATTGCCGCGGGCTCGCCGTTGGACCTACACGGCCACGGCCTCCAGCAGCACCTCATACCCCGGGTTGTACTCACCTCCGAGCATAACACTCTCACACTCCCACAAATGGCTTCTTTAGGAGAACGCAGAAACATACCCTCTATCCCTCCCCCTGCCTCCGCTTCACTCTCGCGGGACGCTGGGAGCCCTAACCTCCATCGTCCTCGGCACAACCGGACCCCGGTGCAACGCCATCATCACGGCCTTCACCACCTAGGCAACAGACCGAGGGCACTGCATCTCCCTTCACTCTTGGATTCTAGCAAGACAACTAAAGACTGTAACCTCTTCGCCTCGCCCATGGCGTTAGTTCTCCTACCTCTCCCTCGCCTCTACTTAACCAGTTCCCTGCCCTTTAACCCAGGCCATGACACGAGCCCCGGGAAAAGGGCACATCAGCACACCCATCACCTCGACAACCAGTCCTTCTCTCCCCGTCTGATAAATGAATAAAAACATGTTCCCTAACGTGTGTTTTACCTGACGTTCAAGACCAAGATCGACACGTAACTGAACCGCCCAGGCAGGCCAACCAACATAGCGCCCCAGCCACCGATGACGTCTCAACGAAGCAAGACGCCCCAGCATGAATGAAAAGGGCAAGGGTGAGAATGGAACAAAGAGAGGGACTGAGAAGTGACCGTACCTATCCGTAAGATAAGTGTGGTCTGGACACGGCTGATTTCTTGGCCAGCCCTAAAAACGTGCAGTGTCACCAAAAGCACAAGGCGACCCTCATGTTCTGAGGTACCTTAGCTGAGGGATCAACTCGCACCGTTCGGTATAGGCTGTACCAAAGCGTTTCGAGCAGACAAGGAAGGTGGCTGATATCTTATCTAGGTTGGAAAATACCTCTCCTTCGTCCCGGAAGGCGCTGTAGTGTAGCATTCCCCAGCCGTGAATTACCTATAGTACGCGTCGTCGACTGTAACCGACGCTGGGCAGACCACCCTCACCTGGGCCTAGGTGGTGATCTCGACAAACCCCACGAGAGGAGGCAGAGAGACACAGGAGAGAGAAATGTCGTCGACCACCACAGATATCGTGACGGTGCCACCCCAGTGGGGCGAGCTCGTGGGGGCCGTATGATGTGCCCTTGCTAGCTAAAGGTGGTAACTTGGGCTTGCCCGGCCGTCATCACGCCATCACCTTTGGCTTTTCCTTCAGCACCTTCCCAACAGCGTGGAAACTCCGAAACCACTAAGTTAGCACCACCACATGTGATCGGTGGGGGGGCGGGTAGAAGTGCTCTCGTTAATGATCACCAGTAAGCCGTGGAGTTGGAAGGTTGCTTGTGCAACGCCATTCCACTCGCATCGTCGCCACGCATGTCGTCAAAACCGACGGGCTGGAACAGCAATTTGGACCCTTATTTTTCTCTTGGTGTGCTGGTGGCGCTTCGGCATTTGAAGGTCTCAGATCTACAGCCTAGGCATGCATACATAAGAACCCAGAATGGAGAGGGCGAAGGAGTGAGCCGATAAGGTATGTACCGCTGTGTACTCCGTAGACCAGGGGTATCGAGCAAGTTTTCACCTGGCGGTGTGCCAGTCCAATCGGTACTGGCCTAACGTTAATAAGGTTAGCGAGAACCCGGTCCAGCGGCTTGGTCCTGTCCGTTGACACGGCATCGCTGCGAGTATCAACATGTCCAGTGCCGAGAAGGTGACTGATGAGCAAGTTTCCCTAGTTCCCCTGCGTAAGGAACGCGACCTGAGACCGGGGCCAGGTGAGCACGAGGCCGAGTTCCTGGGTTTGTCTGGGGGCGCGGCAGACAAGCGGTGTGCGGCGAGTCTCCGCGGCTGGGTCCGGACCAGTCTCCGGACCAGCTCGGCGGGTCCTCGGATCTGGCCTTCCGGATGGGTCCTTCGGTTGCTGCCGGGGTGGTCGCAAGTGGCTGGATTGGAAGAGACTGGGTCGTCGAAACGGTTTTATCTGGGCGGTGCCTTGCCAGGTGCAGTTGCTCTTAGCAAATTGGCTTCCCGACAAGCCAGATCTCGCGTCGATAAACGTTAAAATGAACGTTTCTTCAACAAACATAGGCGGACATCTGTCTGCGGGCGGTTAAGTTCCTGCCAGTCTCGAAGCCCGGAGTAGCCGTATCGCCCCGCGAGCATTGACCGCGACAGCAGCGTGGGCGGAAAAAGAAAGAGCTGAAGTGTGCCTTCAACGGTTCATGTCTCGACAACAAATCCATCATTGGGCATTTCCGGGTTCTGAATGTGACGAGAATGCCGCCCCAACCGACCTGCCCGTTTCGCAGCAAAGTTCCTTCGCAATTTTCCTAAAAGAGGATTTTATCTTCCCTCCAATGGGCGATGCAGGCACCAGGGTTCCTGCAATAAGCAAAGGGGCGCAACCGTCGACAACCAGAGCCGCGCCGTCAGCCTTCCACATCGAGACAACCCTCCATCCTATGGAGGGCAAATGGGAGATGCCAACCCTGATCCAAGGAGTTTCGCTTTAACCGAGTGCCCGAAACCAACTGTAAGAATTGAGTAGGTAGGTCGAGGCAGGAAAACGATTCCGAGTTCGACCGACGGCCCGGACCGGTGAATGCAAGCTCTCTGAGCACGGACAGCCTGAGGTTGAGAGCAACAAATCACCAACCCACACAAGGAAGGAGGCATGGCATGCCAAGTCAGATCTCAACGCGTCATGATCCGTCGTCTCCCGCGTCACCGTGTTGGCTGTAGTTATCTGCAACCTGCGAAGATAACTCAAGTCCCGGCCGAGAGAAGCAAGCACTCTCACGCTTCGTAAACCCGGTTGGCTGGCTTGGGAACCCCCGCGACCCCCAAGTTGCTTGTATCGCCTTGTGCACAGTCCACAGCATCCTTCGGCTGCCGATCTCGGTTGATACAACACCAAACGAAGGACGGGAGGCAGGTTGTTGCTGCTGCTCCCGTCCGCAATGCCGATGACCGCAACTGCAGTGGCCCGGTCTCGAGGAAGGACTGTGCAGAATGAATGTACGAAGCCACATCAGTCTTGATGCAACTACACGTACACAAGCAGTTTGTCCGCGAAAGATAAACGGAAGCTCAACAGGAAACGATATGTTTCATAGCAGAAGACAAGGAAAATAGACAGATTAGCATGTCTTCAATCTGAGACCTTCCATGTGTCAAATCACCCGAGTCTTGTGCTAATGAGCCCAGGAACGGCATCAGATCGATGTTGAGCCGAAATTGAAAGCCAAAATCGACTTCAAAGGAACTTGAACGTTGAAGCCTTCAAAACCGTCTTGAGTTGCATGCAGTACAAACCGTGAAAGGGAGCAGCGGCCGCTTTGTGGCCAGTGCATACCCAGAACCGTGCAGGGCGACATCGAGCTTGGACATGGGAAGGTGGCAGATGAGGGCAATCGCGCCTGGACGGGAAGATTTTACCCCACCTTACCATTAAGGGTCTCGCACTAAGTGGGGGGACGATTTTCCGCTAAGAACCTTTTTGGAGCAATCCCGTCGTGCTGTGTTGGTGGCGGCGAGCAGGAGAAGAGGGTGCAAAAAGGGACAAAAGAGGTTCCAGGACGATGACGGGATCACCTAAGAGACGAGAAGTGTGAAAGTTTCTGGCATTTTCTATGGCCAGTGGAAGGATCAACCAATACCCCTTGGTACGGAATACACAGTTAAGGGGTGTTCGTCCAAAATCTCAGCGTGTTGGGATCTTTGCAATGGTCATGATCACAGTAACTACCCCCATATAAGCATCTGCAATCTTCGTAAGATTTGACGACCGGATCATTGTGTTGGATGAGCTTCGCGCCTTCAACGTCCCATCCCGGACGTCGATAACATTCTTTGCAACCCATGTTGAGACCACCTTCGCCATCCGCTGTCATCGTTGTCCAGCAACACATCATAAAAGACCATGAGAGCAAGGGATCGAAATCCCGCAAAGCACTTCCGAACTCATTTTCCGTCGCCGTCCCCATGAATGTTCCCCGCATCCTGCCATCCTGGGGCATGCCTTTGCCGAGCTTCTCGGTAATAAGCTCTCGCCATCGAGCGTGCTTTGAAATGTTCTGTTTGTTACCTTACCTCTTGACCTTATCAACCATGTAAACCAAGGCTACGGAATACTGGGCGTCAGAACATCAGCTTAGACGAGCAGGCAGCTTGCGGTTGCAGCTCAACACTTCTATCTCGGCCTGTATTGACAACAGAACAAACCACAAGCCGCAGGGTCACGGAAAACCAGTAGGAACCAGAGCATCGGTTTTGGTCGTTTTTTTTATTGTCCCCGTGGAAGCACGTCTACCTGACAGCCTCTCTGTTTGGGTCCATGCAGGTTGTGCTGGTATTTGCTAGGCTAGCGGATATTTCTGGTGCGGCGGACGTGATGACCGGACAGAGAAGACAAGGTTTTTGCCTCCGGCTTGAATGCCCTCCCGCCCTGACTCGGTTGTCTCTGCCTTCAGCATCCTTCCAGCCCGCATGTCATGCCTCCGACAACGTATCCGAGGCTGCCTCGGAATCTTTACATTCAACCCCGATACCCTCCCGTACCAAGTCAATAACGGGCCAGATAGATTCCTTCCGCACCGCTCCCTGAATTCGACAATATGAAAGAAAATAAACTGGACGAAACAAAGTGCACCCCTCCTGGAACTTGGAATAGATTTGGATATTTACGCCCCAATGATGCCCTCTTTTGGTTCATGCGCCATTCTCCGTGTCAGTGAATCGGTTATGTTTCTCATATCCAGAAACCATTGGTGGTAGTGGTGGTGGTGATGGTGGTGGGTAAGTGAAAATTTTGAGAAGTCAAAGCCCGCGAAACGTTCGCAAGTACATATGCCATCGTGCATATCGGCCCCGAGATCTTCGTGCAATCGTCGCCCCAGGGTGGGGTTTCGGTCCGTCGACGAGCATGTGTTGCCAAGGACCATGAAGGAGGGGCAGTGGTGTGCCAAACCGTGACAGGCAATCTGTGAGGGAAGGGAAATGGTGGGCGAGATGGGTTGCGCGAGTGTTGTTGTCATCATTGCTCATAAAATGACACACCCTCTGCCGCGGCGCTCGCCGCGCTCTCGTCGGTACCGGCCCTTTTCCGACTGAATGCTTGAGTCCGTCCTTCGAGATTCGTATTTGCTGCTGCCTGCGGGGGGAAGCGGTTGGGCGGCGGCTTGCCGTTGCCTCCGCAGGATTCTGACCACATCGTAGAAGGCCTTGTCGACGTTGATGTAGTTCTTGGCCGACGCCTCGACAAACTCGCAACCCAGCTCGCGCGCCAAGGCATGTCCTTCTTGGGTGGAGACTTCTCGCTCCGCGATGCGGTCGCTTTTGTTCCCGACGAGCATGATGGGAACGGGTGCCGCCTGGTTGGCAGCCGAGATGGGCGACCCTGGGTACGAGGGTGACGAAGCCGTTGACTCCTTGACCCTCTGAATCTGGTGGTGGAACCGCTTGATGCGCGTGAAGGACGACCGAGACGAGATGCTGTACACCAAGATAAAGCCCTCGCCGTCCCGAATCCATTGATCGCGTAGCGCAGTGTATTCTTCTTGCCCTGCCGTGTCCAGCACCTCGAGCATGCAAGCTTGGTTGTCTATCACGGCCTGCTTCCGGTACGAGTCCTCGATAGTCGGGTCGTACTACGAGGGGCGGCAAGTTAGCGAGCTGTCTATGCAAAGACACCGTCGTAGCGAGGGATGGCAACCGAGGCGGCCGCAGCAGAGCAGAGGGGCGTCACAAGAGCGGGGAGACCACGACGAGGGCGTACCGTTTCAACAAAGTGCTGCAGGCACAATTGGATTGTGAGCGCCGTCTTCCCTACGCCACCGTCTCCAAGCACCACCAGCTTGTATAGCACCATTTTGCCCGCCATCTTGAGAGTGTGTTTGGCGGATCGCGTCGCCGATGGAAGGCTGGAGCGTGTTGGGCTGCGGTTATCGGATGGATGATTTGTTGGAGCGACGAGGTGGCACCGAGCTTGGATTTAGGGGTAGAAGCTCGGATCAACCGATGAGGGGCTCGATGTGCTATTGTGCAGCACCCACAAAGATAACGAAAGTGCGGGAAAGTCAGGACGACGGAAGGTTGTCTCTGCTGATATCGATTCCGACCCAGAAAGACAGGCACTAGAAGGGAGAACAGGACGGGATTCTCACAGCGGCGGCGAGATGTCGGTCGTCGGCGGAAATCCTCGCTGCAAGTGGGAAAGCGACGGGAGCCAGGGGGTGAGGTGTGGTAGGGATGGGTGGTGGGCAAGCAGGCCTTTGACGACGGAGAGCAGTGGAGTAAGTAACGTTATCGGCCAGTGTGGGTGGCTCTGGACTTCCTAGGCTAGGGATGGCTCTGCCAGCGTGGTACGGATGTGCAGTCGCTTGGCTGCCCGGAGTAGAGATGTCTGGTCACTCTGGTGCTGGGTGTTGAGAGAGGGTGCACCGGCATAAAAGGCCTAACTGGAAGATGCCATGGCATGGAAGGGTGCACGGGCAGCCGATGGCTCGGGAGCGACGAGGCCGACGCGGGTGTCCTAGCTGTCCATGCTTGACACCTTTGGGTGGGAGCTCGGAGAGGGGAAAGACCAGGCCCAGGGTTGCAGGAGAGACACGCCGATGTTGGAACCCTGTTTCAAGAAGGGACTGTCCGGGACGTCAAGCGGACGAGCAACAACAGCACATCAATGCCCCGCCTTCCCCGTCACGGTACCTACAGTCAACCACCAACGCATCCATTGAAATAGGTACATTGAGGTGGGCGTCCACTTGCACTGACCCATGAATATCAGCAGAGACGGAGCCCATGGCTACCCCATTCAATGGCCTTCCCATGACCTACCCAAACTCGCCAACTTTGCTTCCAGCGTCTGGCAAAGGATCTCGGACACGAAATGGGGGACTCACTGGTAAAGCAAGTAAGCGTGGAGGTCATTGCCCCCGCCATCCATAGCATCTCCTTTTTCCAATGGATCCCGTTGGCTGCAGCGAGCCAGACCCGAGAGCTTTTTGTGGGAAGCGCAAAGCGGGACTGCTTGCCACAAGGCGAGCGGTCCGTTACCAAACACACCCGGCCGGTGCAGCCAATCCCTTTGCGCAGTTTCCTCTCCACGGTTGCGCTTTCCCGTCTGAGCTGCAGCTTGTCGCCAACCACACAAGTCAAAAATTCTTCGAGTCGACTTTTCAAGCTCCATTCTTTTTTGTGGTGTGCCCATGCACGAGATGTTCGGAGAGAACGCATAGTCTGATTCCGCCCAGGCGTGATGGCAGGGCAAGACGGTACTGTTCAAGGAGACGGCACTTCATCTCCACAGTTTGGGCCACAGTACTCCCATGGCAGGCCTAGCTGCACCCCAGCGCGGGACTCCCGCTCCCGTCGGGTCTCCCAAATCTCCAAAACACCCTCAAGCCGGGATTTTAGATCCAGATTCCGACACGTTTCGCCCCGGCAAGAGCCGACAGATTAGCAATTCAAGGTCTCGGCGGCCACTGGCTCATCGGCATTCGGCGGTGGTGATCCGACGAGGCAAGAAGGCCAATCTTCACACCTCATCCCACTGGACGGGCATTGTGGGTAAAAACAATCTCACGGTTGACGCTGTCGAGCTTCCCGGCGGCGGCGGGTCCGGGTGCTGGTGCCGACCCACTGGGCCAACGCGGCCAGTTGCTGCGACCGGGGCCGCATGAGCTGTACTTCATAGGAATTATTGATGGTCGCGGCAGAAACAAACACCAACAACGCATCTCCGGCTCATCAAGAACTCTGGCACCGTTTCGAAGGCAGCCGAACGTGAGACGTTGCCTGCCTGGGACGCACAGCATTGCGGAGCGTTCAAGTACAACGGCCATTCGGCACACAATCCGTACCCGCCGATCTGACTTGTCAACATTCGCAGTCCTCAAGAAGCGGCTTAAAGCGGAGCTGTCACCGTAGCATGTGCCTTGTGCATGCAGAGGCGGAAGCGGTCGCAGCTCGTTGACCCTGTACTGGAGAGGTCGCAGCGGCTCTCAGTTCCGTGCACCACTTGAAACCCCAGCTAAGAGGTGTAATCGAGAGGATGGTTTTTGCATACAGAGTTTGACGTGCACTAAAAGATGGTACAAGTACAATACAAACCCGTGACACCCTCATCCCGGTGTCCTCAGTACTCATCAAGACGTTTCTTATTCGAGTTCCCGTGCAAACGATATACCGGCTTTGGCTAAATTAGGATGTCCTCCGCCAACGCCCGGAGTCATTGCCGCTTCCTGCCTGCGTTTGCAACCGGCATCTTATGAAGAACAGACATGCTTTTTGCGTGAGTACAGCCCAACAAGAAGGAGCTGACGCTGTGCTGGCGTGGATTGGGTGTATTAGAACACTCAGAAAAGTCTTTACACAAGCGAGCAGTCACCCAGGGGCAGAACGACGATGGCATGCCGAACGGACAGAGGCAGCCGACACTTGGGGCAACGGTTCGCTTTTTTTGCATACACAGTATGCAACAAGGAGACCTGTCGACTGCACATCAGTACGGAGACCGTATGCGGCAATTCCTAGCAGCGGGCAGCCAGGCCCCGGCTGTTTCCTTCTGCGCTGGAGTCAGCTCCGTGAAGCAATCCTTTGATCTCGAGACGGTCCTATCCTGGTCGAGCCGATAGCTCACTAGGGAGGCTATCATCCGTTTGAGCGCTCAAGATTTCCAGTTACGAGCCCGATAATGCCGGGTGCTTTCGGCATGCTCTCCCTCAGATTTCAATTCGCCTGGGCTAGCACCCGAACGATGAGCTTGCGTGGGGTTTGACGCATTCTGCGTTGTTGCAGTGAAGCATGTACTTGTACCATGTCGCACTGGACTCTGTGTGGGGATGACGCAAAGCAAGGTCTCTGGATGGCCCCTCGACATCCCGTCCAGTTTGGCCTTGCGAGCCAGATCAGTCGTGTCGTCTGAGAAAAGCACGTGGCATTGACTCTCGTTTCCATTGTTCAGTCGGGCAATCGAGCTGTTTTACTTGAGAGCTGTCTCGCATGGACTCCAGTCCTCCGTATGTATCACTGAGTCCTCGATTTGGCCCTGGCCTAACCAAGACAGACACCGAGCTTCACCAGTTCAACTTCCCTCGCCGCTTCAACAACTACCAATAGGACTCAAGCATATGTCCAACGATGATTCCGAAACGGGTCCCAAGCAACGGCCACAACTTCGATATCACGATATGGAACATCAACTCGAACGAACAGGGCAAATTTGCAAATCTGACCCCCAACGCCATGTTCCATTCAGAGCCGTACTCAGTCCTGTTGGCAATTCCTACTGTAAAAACATGAAATCGACAGCTCGAGAGGGCACTTCGTACACACAAATCTCCCCCGTCCACACGCCACGCGCATGGCTACGTTTTCGGCCCGCAAACCTCCCACCGTCTTCTCCTAAGCCTATACCCTCTCCGATATGACAATTACACCCCTTCGCCTCCCAGAACTCTCTCTCTTTCATGCACACCGCCCGAACAACCCCCTCCACCCCACGTTCAAACCCGGAACTCATTTTCACGCTTATTAGCCCATCTTGCAGCCACGGCTAACAACTCCTTGAGCTCTCACATCCCCAATACCCGCACCACACGCCCGGGTACTTTACGTCCGAATCCGAACGGCATAAAGCCCACGTTTCCTTGCAAGAACACTGATCCAGAGAAAAGATTGGAGAGCCTTCACAAACGGAACACTGAGGAGGTTTACCGTTGCTTCAGCCAAGGATTATTGACAGGGCTGCCGCTTGTTTCCTCCAAGCATTGATAATCTCTATGCATGTCTTATTAGCAAGGCATCACAACTATCCCAGCACTCTCCGGGACTACCGACACTCATTATCTTCGAAAACACTGGGCAGGTACTTAGCGAGATGGGGTCTCACCTACATGGAACGATGGGTAACGACTGGAAGCTGTTTAAGGGTCCATAGCAACTTTCCGAGTCCTCGCGCTTGCAAATATAAAAATGCGCGTAGAAGCATGGCTAAAGGTACCTCGACGTCCGCCACGAAAACGCCTCGGCACCAGTCATCCTCCGTTCAATCCCCTTGAGCACCCTCACCAACCGCCTCCCCGCCTCTCCCTCATCCGTTTGCCCCGCCTCGGCACGTGAACGACGGAACAGCAGCAGCAACTCCTCAGCCATGCTCAGAAACTCCACCTCCCAAGCCCTCACGAGCGCAATACACAGTCGCCGCGCGGATTCCATGGACACGTTGGCCTCCCTCGCCAGAACCGCCACGCCATTGACCAGTGGCACCGCCGCTGCGCCGCCCCCTCCGTCCCGGGCGAGCAGCGGCGCCTGCGCGGCCGCCTTCCACTCCCTCTCAAACGAAAAGACGTCGTTGAGGATGCTGACGTGGTAGTGCGCCACTTTCTCGAGCGGGCGCAGCGCCGCCCGCCACTTGTCGGCCTCGTCGTTGTTGCTGTCGTCCGAGTCCAAGAGGTCGGGCTCGGTCCAGTACAGCAGCTCCGCGCAGATGGGCATGCCCACGTCGACCTCGCGGAAGGATAGGTAACGGCCCAGGGTACTCGTAGGACCGGCCGAGACATGATCGGAGCCCGAGTCATTGCTGCTGCTGCTGCTGCTGCTGCGCGACGGCCAGCAGTGGCATGCGAGCATGGCCATGTAGGCTTCGAGGACCTTGCGCGAGGAGGAGGAGGAGGAGGAGGAGGAGGAATCCGAGGAAGAGAACGGGGAGGGGTCGGCGAGGATTCGTGCAAAGAGCGTTGCGTGCATTCGGTCGATGGTTGTGCGGGGGGAGAAGCTGGAAGGGGAGGAGAGGAGCGACTGTAGGCGTGAGACGACCGAGGAGACTTCGGCTGGCGGGTGGTGGTCGAACCAATCTGAAGGGTATTTGCAGCAGAGTCAATAACGAAGCTCAACTGGTGGTCAAGAATGACTGGGACGGGGATGGGAGGAAACATGAGCGGGAGGAGGATGGGGGGATGACGAACCGTCCATCAGAAACCCAAGGAGGAGAAGTTCGGTGGCGAGCTTCACGCGGCTGGTGTCGCCGGTTGGGAACATGTATAGGACGACATCGCTCAGCTTCCAGCTGATGAATGCCTGTTTGTGTTTTTCTGACGGCCACTCCCACGTGTTGACGAGGTAGGAGACGACTTCGCGGTCAATCTCTTCGGCATCGGGGTGAATCGTGGCTTCAGGGAGGACACTAGGCGGCACAATGTCCTTCAGGGGGTGGTTCAAGAGCTTGCCGTTCATGGTGATTGAAAACGGGACAAGTGCTGGCAGTTAAGACAAGACCTAAGCTGTGTAGACGCAATCAGTTCGCCTGTACTGAGATGTCGCTGATGGAAAGTAGATTGCATGCCTAAAAAGCCGTACTGACACTGTCTTTTGATTGTATTTCGCCGGTGGCTCAACGGTAAGACTTATACCATTCATATGCTCGCCAAGCCTAGCTACACGTCGGGGGAAATTGTCGCCGTCAGAGACAGGTTTCGGCGGCGCCGGCGGTCTGTTGAGCATCCACGAGAACTCGCAGGACTCAATGGCTTGGCAGTTTTCTATCTCCTCGGCTCCCATTGCTTTGAGAACAGAGATTTGATTGACCTGCAGACCGCCATGACATCTCTCAGGCTGTGTCTGTCTGGACAAGATGCTACCGAGGTACACAGAAGGAAAAAAAGAGACGGTTACATCGCAGGGCACTGCCATCCAACACCTCCCAGCCCATGCTGGATACTAGTACCAGAGTGACCGGCCTCAGGTAGCACGTCAACATCGCTCAGGTCTCCGAGTTGAGGTTTGCTGGGCATTCTCACTGCGCACATGCAGTCATTATTGGTTTTTCAGCTCTGCATGGACTGCGCGTGTATCCCAACTCGGATCCCAACTGGGGGTTGTAGGTCGGGTGAACCGAGCTGAGGCCCTCGCACCCCGCGGATTCAATTCACAGCTGAACACCACCAAGTTGTGCCGGATAATATAACACTGAGAGCACATTACGTATGACGTTCGCCGATTCGCGAGCCCAGGGGCCGTAACAGAGCTGAGTTGTGTCCCTAGGTAGTACCAGAAAATGGGTACTCGAGGGGACAAGAAAACCGGCCCTGACTATGCCCACTCTGAGAGAGTTTCAAGCCGAAGGGGTGTCCAGTGTCGCCGTGGGAGATCGAGTTGAGACTAATATGAATTACTACTATGGTTTGATTTCCCGCCTCGACAAGTGCTTCTGATAGGCTCCGAGCACCTAGAGAAGAATCAAAACTTCAAATGATGTGACGCTGACTCGGAGCTCAAGCTGCCTGAGTGCCTGGTGCCTGTGATATACCTGTACTGCCAGTGACAGAGCTGAAACAACTCGATAACTTGATTTGTTCAACAGCTCAACGGCACGATCACCAAGCATCTTTCTATAGAATCCCAGGCAGACCGCTGACACCGTAGGCGTATGCATGATACAACAAAAACTGATTAGCAGGCCGTATCCGGAAATTGAGTCTTCGTTTGGAACCGGACGGTGCAGAGTGCCAACCATCTTGAAACGTCACAGGAGATCAACACCATTGAATACCTGCGAAGACGCCCCGGACCGCTGCTGTAGGCAAGACTTCCTATCAACTAAGGGACCTAGTCGCTGAGCATCCGTTCCATGTCTTCAGAGAATCAAAAGCCCCATGCTCTCAGCGCAGTCGAGACTGCAAACTATCTCGGTCCATTCCCTCTTCGACCCAGCACTCCGCCGTCTTCTGGCTCCTAATCTGCAACCGGATGTCGCTTCTCTCACTCTGACAAGCCGATGGCTTGAAATGACTGGACCTTTCACGAGTGTAACCCGGGGATGCCCCCGTACTACTATCAAGAAAAGAGGCGGACCGCAAGGCGCGGTCCGAGTATAAAATGCGCGACGGCGAGGAGGGCTTGCCGTAGCGCAGCAGGCGGTAGATGGAGCGCGAGAGGGCGAGGTTGGCGGCGATGATGCCGATGAAGAGCTCCAGACTCGACCATAGGGAGACCCAAGCGTACGTCCCTGCGCGAAGCATAGCGTGTCAACGAATAGGGTTTGTTTTTGGTTTACACATGGGATACATTTGAAGTAGTAGTGGTAAGACTTACAGCTCATGTCATATGCCCGGAATCGAAGTGAAAAGGCACGCACGACCCCGAAGCCGGTTGCCCTGGAAACGTGTCAGGAGTCGTACTTGGGTAAAAGCGAGGGTGCGCGAAGGATAAGCTTCAAAGCTTGACCTACAAGAGTCCCAATGAGATGAGACCGCTGATTAGCAGCTTGGTCTGGAGAGGGATCCGAATCTTCCAGACGGCGACCAGGGGGAAAACGGAGCACAGCAGGTCCGTCAGGATATTGTAGGCTAACCCCGTCAGTTCACGATAGCATTGACCAGCGCGGCAGACACACAGATTGTAATCCAGAAGGCGCGGATGCGGACCGCCGGGTCCCAGCATACGCCACCAGTCCCTTTCCAGTACGTTTCGACGGGGGAACACTGCGCCAGCAGAATGATGATGCAGCCAAAGTTGGTGACGACCAGACCGGCCATGACGGTGTATAGCAGGACTTTTAGGGCCTTGGTGTCCTTGATGCGGAGGAGGAGAAGGCAGATGGAGACTTTGAGCAGGCAGGACGACGCGAAGAGGAAGATCTGGGTGTAGAAGCCGAGCATGTTGTTGTACTGGTACTCCTCCTCGCTGATATACACCTGGTGTCTCCCGTTGCCATGCCGGGACTGCAGCGCCTGGATCGCGGTCCGGGTCATCGCCAAGACGGCGGTGACGGCGATGGTGTAGTCGTCCCAGCCCAGGTTCCGCAGTGCCCATCGACTGTACAGCCGCAGAGCCGTCGTTACGACTATCGGGACTGTCAGGCTGGCCGTCACAGCGACAATAAGCAGCCCAATATTCTCATCCGGGGGAAGCGGTTCCTCCTGCGGAGCGCCCTGGGTCATTGTATGGGCAATGGTTGGGATGCCGGCGAGCCGTTTCATTCAACTTGGGCCGCTGGGCGGGATTCTGCCCATGGAATTGAGGACGGCCAATCGCACATAAGCGTTATGAGAAGGACAGTCGTTGTGATATACGACGAGTCAAGGCAACATCGAGACAGCCTTCCCCCGAATGTCTCCAGAGCCAGAAGACTCTCGTCCTCTGTCGCTTTCCATGGCTTCTGAGCCAGCACCACGGCACAGGCCGCTTGGGCCCTGGCAAGACCGCAGGAAAGTTGGGTAGCCCTGTCGGAAGTGGCGCTCAGCCGCAGCTCAACACACTCTGGTGATTCGTGAACGGAATCCGGGGCCGGCAGTAGCGGCCCTGAAGCTCAGATCCACCAAGGCGGCAGGGTTGGCTTGGGCCAATGGTGTTGGCACCCGAAATTGAGCAGCGTCGTCGACAACACGGGGTCAGCTTCACCGGTTAACTACAAGGCGTCCAGTGTGATGTAGCACGTATCCAGAACCTCGATCTAATCCGAACCAGGCAATCGCCGTATCTGAAGGACTCGAAGAACAGACTATACCCACAGCCCGAGTACCCCAGAAACAAAAGTAAGAGCATGTTGTAACGCCAACACATCGAGTAAACCAAGCCCATCGGGGTCATCGCGAAGGGGCTTGCCAACTCGTAAAGACTCACATAAGAAACAGAAAGCCGCACCATGGAGAACACCAGACTCGAGCACCATCCATCCGCTTCACGTATGCAAGGGTGATGTGCATTCTCCCAGCTCCCATATCTAGCCAACAAAGTAGATGACAAGAAGCATAGCAGTCCGCCTACTGTAGTAGTAGCGGTACTGTGATGGTATAAACATTCGGCATCGCATAACATCCCATCCGAGCAAGGCCCCCCGGCAATAGACCAACAACATCATCCAAGCCAAGACACGATATTTGTACCCGCTGCTCAAGAAAGAAAAACACACTTAGGACACCTCTCATGTCGCCGCATTCTCGTCTCCGAACGGACTCCTTTCCCTGCCCTTGGCAGCAGGAAGTGTTGAGTCCCGCTGCGACGCCCGCCTCGTAGCCTCCTCGATCACGGCGCTCAGGCTGGTGGTGCTGTGCGAGGCCGACTTGGGCGGGTCACAGAATGGACTCTGCTCCGTGGCGGGGGAGTCAACAATAATAGTCGCGGCCGACGAGTCGCGGATGGTGGATCCTGACACGGTGGGCGCTGTGATGGACTCGGCGTCTGTTGCTGCTGCGGATCCTGATTTTGGTGGCTTGTTGGAGCCGCCCTTCTTCACGCTCCCGACGCGGACGACCATGGCCCGGGCCGGGGTGGCCGTGGTGGTGCTGGCATTATTGAGGAAGGTGGAGCCAACACTGAAGGTGCTGTTTGCGGGGCTTGGTGGTCGGGGCGCGAGGTTGTACTTTTCGTAGTCGACGGTTGGGACTGGCGGGGTGGAGCTGCCGGTCGAAGAAGTATTGGAGTGGGCTGACCTCACGCTGACCATGGCCGGCTTGGCCCGCATACCGGTCTGTGCGGGAGCCACGACGACAGCGCTTTTGCCATATATGGTAGACGCCACACTAGAACGAGGTGCGTACGAGGTGCGAGCATAAGAGGTGCGGTCGGAGAAGGCAGAGATACCCGAGTAGGTCGAATCGCGGAGATCTCCGGGGACGAAGAAATGTTGATCGTCTGTGCTCGCGGGGGTGCCGGCCTGCGAGTGAGCGATAGGAATTGGAGGAACGGGCGGGACAAGAACCGTCGGTGATGCCGTTGCTCGGTTGGTGACGCCCGGAATATAGGCAATCTGGATGATATTCGAGGCTCGGGTTAGGACCGTCGAGGCGATAGAGTGCGTCGTATGGGTCGAGGCGCGATTGTCTCGTCGTTGCGCAAGCGTCTTCTCTCCTTCCAAGCCGTCACCCTCCCCGTCGTCCCATTGCTCCGCAACAAGTGCGTGCCTCCGCGTCCTGACACAGAACCTCCATACTAAGTAGGTGACGATGGCGAGAGCAGCAAGGCCACCGACAACGCCGCCGGCGATCGCGCCCACATTGGTCGAGCGACTTTGACTGCTATTTGGCGCGATTGTATCGACGGGGACGCAGGTCGCCCTTTTGCATTCATTACAGCCCAGGGGGATAATGTATTGGCATACCGTTACACCCTCTTCGCAAGGCGGGCATATCAGTGTTTTTGACTCGTCGCAGATTTTGCATTCTTCGCCCTCCCGCTTCAACAGGTCGCGGGCCGAAGGCGCAAACCGTAATGTCGAAGTCATGGTCGATGTGTTGCTTCGCGGGAAAGCCTTGGGTTGATATTGTTGATTGTGCTTGAATGCTGCTTTGGTACTGCTGTTTCACGAGGCAGGCAACCGGAAAACCCTGTGCCATCCACCGTGTCGATCAGTCGACGCAATGCGTACCACAAGGATCGGCAATGTCGTCCAGCAAGGAATCTAAAACCGTTGGCGACCTAGATGCGGATTGATGTTCGGCAGGCGTTTGCGTAATCCGTAGAAAAATGAAATAAACGTCTTTAGCGTGGACGACAGCGCAGCGATGGTGAGGGAGAGAGGATGTCTCGGGAGTCGAGTGAGGTCAATCAAGCCATGACCAAGCAAACGAGTGACTGAGGCTATCTCGAAAAGAAGGAGGGAGAATGTAAAGGATGATGAAAAAGGTCAGAACCAAACAAGTCGAAAGAAGAAGATATCACCAGAACCACATCGGATGGCTTCTTTTCAAGACCGAAAAGGGAGGGGTTTGTATCGAAGATCGCGATGGTGGCCGATGTGGTCGGTGAGGTGAGCATTGCTGGTGAGCGGGAAAGGCGGAGGAAACGGTCAGCGGGCTGCCGTGCACTTTGAGAGAAAGGCCGCGGCCTGGATCTCCGCTCAACCAGGGCACGAATTCATTTACGGAAGGGGCCCTCTGAGGAAGCGGAGCCACACTGAGAGGCCGCCCCACAGCGGCACTAGCGAAACGTGCTGGTGGGCCATGGTGGGTTCCCATTGGCTCGATCGTCGAAGCCTGGCGGCCCCTGGAATTCCCTTCGTGGCACGGCTGTCCGATGCCCTCCCATTTGCAGCCTCCTTCCGGGTTGTTTCTCTGGGAATCCCACCTTGCAATGATCTGCCGTCGACCATGCCTTGGTTAACAGGCATGTTATTAAAGACGACCGTCATCCGCTATTGAGGTCATGTCTTCGTTTTGTGCTTGCCCAATTTCATGGTGATTCAAGCCCGGCACTTCAGACACGGCAAGGGATTGAAGGGAACGAGTCGGACGAACACCAACGGAAGATGCCGATACAAGCACCACCACACATACAGACCGGACATCAAGCTTGCTTAGATTGCGCTGCAGTGGTATCCTGCAGGTTGCCATGAGTCTCCCGCGGCCAATGGCACTCTATTCGAACTTCCGAAAGGTCCCTTGATTGCAACGCCCGATTCTCCTCCCAAGTACCGCCACGTGCTCACCGTGTTGATCCCCGTTCATGCCGCCCATTCCTGATCTCAACTTTTCGTCTGATCTTGTTCGCAAAATTTATAGCTATCTGATATCACGGACGCTAAGGATTTACAACCGCCTATGCCCGTTTGGCGCTGACGGCCGTTGTTTCTACGGCAGCCGGCGCACCGACTCTCGGGCACTTTCAAAGCACGCCCTGTTTTCAAGTCGAGGTTTATGTTGTGATTCCGACAAGAGGCTGCGGGTTGTGCAGCATGCAGCTGCTTTGGAATCTGCGAGCTCTCAGAAGACGCGATACGGAACCAAGACACACGACGACCCCTGCAATCATCGGCCAGCATGACCCAAATATGCTGATTCCCCGGATGAAGGCTGCTTTGCTCAAATCCGTGACGAGGTCCCGCAGCTGGGGTGCGAAAGAAGCGGAAGAGTTTTGTCGACTCCTGTCCGACATGGAAACGATCCGATACATGCAACGCATCTACGTGGCCTGATGAAGGTTGGTTTTAGCACCAGAGCCGTCAATGAGGAGAAATCAAGCGAGAGAACTTAAAAGTTGAGTCTGCTGGAGCACACCTTTGCAGCATCTTCTCCGGTCACGCAAGCAAACCCGGCATCCTGGCCGTCGGGAGGTCTGGACGGAGTAATGCCAGGAAAACGGACGGCTTCCGGACTGGGCCAATGCCGGAGACTGTTACTAGTTCAGCGTGCGGCACCGTCGGCCGCCGCTAGGGGCTGGGGCACAGTAACAGACTGGAAAGGCAGGTCACATGTCTATCATCATGGCCCAACGACATCCCCAGATCAGATTACTGGGAATTCCAGTAAGTCATGATGAACCAGCCTTAGGAGTGAAAGACACAAGGTCCGCGAAGAAACCGTTCCTTCTTTACTCGCTGACAAGCAGCAAGAGCATGAGAAGCTCAGCCACACAGTGGCACCGCCAACACATCCAGAACGACGCAGTTGCTGATGAGAGTGTCTCGTCCGCCAAGCCCCCAAGAGACCCATCGTCAGAGCAAAACCCTGTCTTGGCGGTCTTATATTCTATTTTTGGCCGACGTGTTTCTGCGGTTGGGACTTGGGAATGTTGGAGCCGTTGTGTGGATTCAATTCGTATAAAAAATTTAGGGAGATGCGGGCTTTCTTCTTCTGCACTGCAGACGTGGAATCTTGCATGTCGTGTAGACAACGTCCTTGCTTTCCATCTTTCGTGTCGCATGTGGCGGGGTGGAACGTCAATGCCGGCTCTTTTGCCGCGCGGGTCGAGGTCCCTTACAGCAGGCGGGGCCGATCGTGATGTCGAACGTCATGGCTTACCTGCAGCTACTCGTCCAGTGTTGCAGTTGGTTGGAAGCTTAACTGCAAGTTAGTCTGCGCTCTGTGTGGCTCGCACCTGGAAGAGGGCGTCTTGTAGAGGTGTGCTTGGGCGTACCAGGTTCTGTGTTGAGAAGTCGGTCAATTGCAAAGACAGAAACGACAGATGGGTGTTGTTTCAGGCCTCAGACCCGCGCCGTGGATTCGCGTTGTCCTCTGTTCATGGGTCTGACCGCTACACGTTGCCTTGGACAACAGAAGCACAACATTAAGACGGCCCAGAACTAAAACGAAGGATATACGATTGGGTGAAGGCGATTGTCCGCTCAAGCTCCGGAGGTGAGACGCAGCTCCCGCTGGCTTGGGAAGGACTGCATGTGCATGTTAGAGGAAAGACACTGCCCCATCTGCCGGGAGAGAATCCAAAACTCTAGGCGACAATGATTTCGATACCGAGAAAACCGTTGGGATAATAAGTACGAATGCCAGAATGCCATCAGTAATAAAGCCTACAGATCAACATCCGATCCATCAAGCCTGTCTACCCCTCTGCTAACATGCCAATCTTGTGGACGATGGAGACAACTGAAACCGTGAAACACTCCTGAAAAAAGAAAATGAAGGTTGACTGTGCTTAGCGACCGCTTGGAAAATCCGAGCCACTCGCAGTCGCGGCCATCCCTGGCTAGCAAAGCTGGAGAAACCGCAGGGCAGCGCAGTGGAGCCTTGACCCAACCCGGGTCGCTCAGCCACAAGCCTGCTTCGCCAACTTTCATACGGAGAAATACATAGCACGGGATCAGCCTCCTGAAGCCCTTGAAATCAAGTTTTTAAGTCCGTTTTTATCTTTGCTTTGAAGCAAAACCATCATTATCGACCAGCGATTTCATCGGGGATCGTTGTTTTCTGAACCCCGCCAGCGTTCCGTGACCTCGACGTCGGTCTCTCTGCGCCAACGCATCCCGTTTGGCCTGGAATTGGGTACTAAAGTAGCCACAAAAACAACACTACGCTAGGGAGCCAGCTGACCCGACTTTTTCGTGCAAGCTCTCACATCCCCTTTCACCGACAGCAAACGCTCGCAACAACGACGTCGACCTGTGCTTGACAATTGCTGCCACTCGCAAAACTTCCCCCATCTCAATACCCATACTGGCTAGCTGTTGATCGAGCACCTCGCGCCGAAGCGAGTCGCTTGCAACCATGGCGTACCACGGCCGGGGAGACGGCTACGACGGCCATCCGATGCAGGATCTCCCGCCGCATCACGGCCAGGTGAGTTCAAGAATGCATTCAACCGAGCATAACGGTGAAGTCTGACTCGGAGCCTTTCTCGTAGCACGACGATGAAGCGCAAGCCGCACTGCTCAACCAGAACCAGCTATACGACCAGGAGCGCCTGGGCGGCGTCCATACCCCCCCTGTCCGCCCTGTCTCGGCCTACAGTCTGACCGAGTCGTACGCTCCGAATGCCACAACCACACGGGTCGGCGCGGTTCCGACTCCTCCTCCCCATGGGCACACCGAGTACGGCGGTGCCACAGGCTACTATCAGCCGTCCCAGTTCTCTGGCGACCCGGCCTACCGGCCCATGTCTACGATCGACACGGACGATAGCTGGCTCCAGCGCCAGCAGCCCAACGTCGCTCCTACCGGCGATCTCAAGCGTTACGCTACAAGAAAGGTCAAACTTGTCCAGGGCTCCGTCCTGAGCATCGACTACCCCGTCCCCAGCGCTATCAGGAACGCGGTGCAGCCACGGTACCGCGACGAGGAAGGGAACAACGAGGAGTTCTTGAAGATGCGCTACACCGCTGCTACTTGCGACCCCAACGACTTTACCCTTAAGAACGGTTACGACTTGCGTCCCCGCATGTACAACCGGCATACCGAGCTCCTCATTGCCATTACCTACTACAACGAAGACAAGGTTCTGCTGTCGAGAACGCTGCACGGTGTCATGCAGAACATCAGGGACATTGTGAACCTGAAGAAGTCGTCCTTCTGGAACCGCGGCGGTCCCGCCTGGCAAAAGATTGTCGTCTGCTTGGTCTTCGACGGTATCGAGAAGGCGGACAAGAACGTGCTCGATGTGCTGGCCACTATCGGTGTGTACCAGGACGGTGTGGTCAAGAAGGACGTCGACGGCAACGAGACTGTCGCCCATATCTTTGAGTACACAACCCAGCTCTCGGTCACGCCGAACCAGCAGCTCATCCGCCCTGTGGACGACGGGCCGAACACGCTGCCTCCGGTGCAGTTCATTTTCTGCCTCAAGCAAAAGAACAGCAAGAAGATTAACTCGCATCGCTGGCTGTTCAACGCGTTTGGCCGCATCCTGAATCCTGAGGTCTGCATTCTATTGGATGCCGGTACGAAGCCGTCGCCCAAGTCTCTGCTCGCCCTTTGGGAAGGTTTCTACAACGACAAGGATCTCGGTGGCGCCTGCGGTGAAATCCACGCCATGTTGGGCAAGGGCGGCAAGAAGTTGCTGAACCCGCTGGTGGCCGTGCAGAATTTTGAGTACAAGATCTCCAACATCCTCGACAAGCCGCTCGAGAGCGCTTTCGGTTACGTTAGTGTCTTGCCCGGTGCCTTCTCGGCATACCGGTTCAGGGCGATCATGGGCCGTCCCCTGGAGCAATATTTCCACGGTGATCACACGCTGTCGAAGATCCTGGGCAAGAAAGGTATCGAGGGCATGAATATTTTCAAGAAGAACATGTTCTTGGCCGAGGACCGTATCCTCTGCTTCGAGCTGGTCGCCAAGGCCGGCCAAAAGTGGCATCTCAGCTACATCAAGGCGGCCAAGGGCGAGACGGATGTGCCTGAAGGTGCTCCCGAGTTCATTAGCCAGCGTCGTCGTTGGCTGAACGGTTCTTTCGCTGCCAGCTTGTACTCGCTCATGCACTTTGGGCGCATGTACAAGAGCGGCCACAACATCCTGCGCATGTTCTTCTTCCACATCCAGCTCATCTATAACGTTCTCAACGTCATCTTCACCTGGTTCTCCCTGTCTTCGTACTGGCTCACAACATCCGTCATCATGGATCTCGTCGGCACCCCGGTCCCCGCGTCGTCCACCAGTTCGTTGCACCACGCCTGGCCATTCGGCGATTCTGCCACGCCCTTCATCAACGCGGTCCTCCAGTACATCTACCTGGCATTCGTCATCCTGCAGTTCATCTTGGCCCTGGGTAACCGGCCCAAGGGCTCCAAGTGGACATACATCACCTCGTTCATCGTCTTTGCCATCATCCAAGCTTACGTCATTGTTCTTTCGGGCTACCTCGTGGCGCAGGCCTTCAGGACGCCCATAGGCGACCAGATCAAGTTTGACAGCGCCGAGAACGCGCTCGAGTCGCTGTTCGGCGGCACGGGCGCGGCGGGCGTCATCCTGGTCGCGCTGATCACCATCTACGGTCTCTACTACCTGGCGTCGTTTCTGTACCTCGACCCTTGGCACATGTTCCACTCGTTCCCCTACTACATGCTGCTCATGTCGACCTACATCAACATCCTCATGGTGTACGCCTTCAACAATTGGCACGACGTGTCGTGGGGCACCAAGGGCTCGGACAAGAACGACGCGCTGCCGTCGGCGCAGGTCAGCAAGGGCGAGAAGGACGAGGTGGTGGTGGAGGAGATTGAGAAGCCGCAGGAGGACATCGACCAGATGTTTGAGCAGACGGTGCGCCGGGCGCTCGCCCCGTTCAAGGAGGAGGAGAAGCCCGAACCCAAGGACCTCGAGGACTCGTACAAGTCTTTCCGGACCATGCTCGTCGTGTCGTGGCTCTTCTCGAACTGCTTGCTTGCTGTTGTCATTACTAGCGACAACTTCAACTCGTTTGGCATCGGGGTAAGCACGGGCCTTTTTTTTTTCCCTCTGTTTCTTTTTGACCTGTACTATGCATGGAATGCTAACTCCGGGTGTCTACAGCAAACCGCGACGGCGCGCACTGCCTGGTTCTTCAAGTTCTTGTTGTTTGCCACGGCCGCGCTCTCCATTGTCCGCTTCATCGGCTTCCTGTGGTTCCTCGGCAGGACCGGCATCATGTGCTGCTTTGCCCGGCGCTGAAGCAGAGGTGAAGGTTGGGTCCAGATTTCCGGTTGTTTATCAAATTTGCCCCATCCTGTTTTTCTCGCTCATGCTCGCCTTTTCCGGTTTGGCTCTTGGGTAAGCCTCGTGCCGGGTGTCTAGCCCCTGGATATTTTTCGAAGAGAATTCATCTAGCAGGGCTACTTGCGGACAGGCTCGAGGACTTTTTCAACTGGAAAGCCCATTTCTTATCCAGTTCTGCCGGCTTGTTAGGATATTGTGTGCGTACGGAAGGACATAAAATCGGGCTTTTTTTTTGGAGGCGTTGCCGTTGAAGCTCGCGTGCCGCTGGCTTTATCTGATGTTGATGTTGGGGTTAAAGGCTTTCCATGTTGGTTGTTAGGCTATGTCTTGAGGTCAGTAATGAGAACTCTAATTTGGCTGAGATTGAGTGTGTGCTTGTGTCGAGTGCTGGCGTGATAATACGAGACGATCGATTTACGGATGCTCCATACAATACATGAGCAGTATTCGTATCTGCTCTGACATGGAGTGTTCGATTGATTTTGTCAGAGATGGCTTCCTAAGCACTTGACCGGAGTATATGCTGCTACCAAGTAGCGAGCACTTTACATAGGCACAGTCGGATGAATTACGGGTTTGTTTACTCGACACGAAGGTGCGGACCTCTAGTGTGCTCGCTGTTTACCGTTTTTCGGCGTCGATGGCAGTCTGTGAAAGAAGCGGCAGAATGGAGTCTGTCTGAGCCCGGGCCCCACTTCTCCGTCAACCGCGGGGCTGCTTGACACCTGCTGCCTGCACGGTCAGCATTCTGACTCCAATGACCTCAGCGGTTAGGTTTCTGCGAAAATCACCGACCTACCTTATCTCGAACTTACAACCCGCTACCTAATAGAATTCCTTTTCAGACCACATCAGAGGGCAGAACGGTTTTGCGACTTTCATCTTGTCCCTTAATACCCTCTCGCCCGCGCAGAACGTCTTGCCATCGCCTCTCACTCTTCAGTTCAACCCCACCCGTGCTTCCTTGCATCTCCCTGCAGCGCCTGTGCCCACCCTTTTCTGCGGCTCGCCGAGACGAAGACAACCGCGCGTACATACATTCGCTCGAGGAGGAGACGCGAGACTTCGACTTCGGTCGACAAACCGTCAAGATGCTGAAGATATGGTCCATGGTAGGGTGCTGCTCAGGCTTCGGGCGCGGGGTTGCTTTGGGCAGGTTGCTGACTGCCGCGGACAGAAGAAGGAGCAGCAAAAGGCTGAGAATGCTGCCGAGGGCACAACAGGGGTGGCGCCCAAGAAGAAGAAGGTTACGGCGGCGCAATTACGGGTGCAGAAGGGTGAGCAGGGCTCCTTACCCCCGTCAATGCTCTCTCTTCTTATCTCTCGACCTTCCCATACCCAAACTAACGATCGGCATTTTTTACTTTGTGTAGACCTATCAGAGCTCTCGCTCGGCAGCACAATGACGACCGAATTTCCGGACCCAGACAACATCCTGTCCTTCATCCTGTACATCGAGCCGGACGAGGGCATGTACAAGGGCGGGCGCTTCAGCTTCACGTTCAACATCCCCGCCTCGTTCCCGCACGAGCCGCCCAAGGTGCTCTGCCGCGAGAAGATTTACCACCCCAACATCGACCTCGAGGGCAAGGTGTGCCTCAATATCCTGCGGGAGGACTGGAAGCCCGTGCTCAACCTCAACGCCGTCATTGTCGGCCTGCAGTTCCTGTTCCTCGAGCCCAACGCCAGCGACCCGCTCAACAAGGAGGCCGCCGATGACCTGAGGAATAGCCGCGACGGGTTCAAGCGCAACGTCAGGCAGGCCATGGCCGGCGGGAGCGTGCGCGGCGAGACGTATCAGAGGGTGCTGGTTTAGAAGAAACAGGCCCGGAGTGCGTCGGGGAAGGTGTGAATGGGAGGTCGTGCAAAGGAAGGGAAGGAAGGGGAAGGGCGGTGGAAGACGGGAGATGGGTGAGCGGAGGAGCGAATGATACCTGCACCTTCGGCTTGTCTGTGAGCGAGCGGGGCCCATGGCAGAGGCTAGATGAGCGCACCTGTGGCGCTGATGAGTAAGATGGCTACGGTCGAATTTGATTTTATGGCTCGGGTGTTCTCTCTGCCCTTTGCGGATTGTGTCTCGCTGTGCGGGCTGCAGCCGTTCCTCTTGAGCGGCAGGTGCCGTACCGGGCGTTTGTTCAATCTTCTTACTGGAGACCGGCCAGGTATATGCGGAAAGAATCCTTGATCAAGTGACGGCGAGGTCTCGCAACAGGGCCAGAGCAGAGGATGGTCCTACTGTCCTGAATTGTGTCGTTTCCCGCCCATAATACACACAGCATGTGTCGCGTGACTCAACTCGGCTACGTCCTCATCGGCCAACGCTCCGCGTCGGTGGTCTAGCCCAGTGGACTCCGCGTCTGGTTGTGCCTTAACTCCGGAGCACGTTTGCCTTCTGAAGCCTCTCGCAGCCCCGTGCCAAGGCTCGCGCTCCGCAGTCCTCGGGTGCACCATCAGCCCCTGGCCGCCCCGGATTCCACCAATCCAATTGGAAGCGCTGCAGAGTGAGCAGAGCTCCACAACCCAGCCGTCAGGCGCCCCCGAAGTCGGTGACAGCTCGCCTGGCAAAAAGTCTGCAAGCCTCAGTCATCGGCAGCGAAACGGAGACGGTGAAAAGCACAAAAGCTATTTTCTGTCCACATCAACCTTCCCCCTACCTCCATTCCTTCCCATATCCCCCCGTCCCAATCCCCACTCCCGCAACCGAAATTCCATTTCACAATGGCCTCCCGCAGCTTTTCCAGGGCTCTGCGCTCCCCAATGGCGCGCCAATTGGCGTCGCCCGCTGTCCAGAAGCGCACCTTCGTCGCCGCTGCTGGCCTGGTGCGTGCGTCGGCCGTCGCTGCCCGCGCCGCCACCGCTGCGCCTGCCCAGCAGCAGGTGCGCGGTGTCAAGACCATCGACTTTGCTGGTTCAAAAGAGGAGGTCTATGGTGAGTTTGGCTGCCAATTGGGTGCTTAGGATTGCGTTGCTGATGGTTGATGTGTCTGTGCAGAGCGTGCCGATTGGCCTCAGGAGAAGCTTTTGGTGAGTCATTGCTGGTTTATGGGTTTTATCTTACGAATTGTTTTTGTTCAGGCTATGCGATGGACGATGGGAACAGCTGCTGATAATCCCCCAGGAGTATTTCAAGAACGACACCCTCGCCCTTATCGGCTACGGCTCGCAGGGCCACGGCCAGGGCCTCAACCTCCGCGACAACGGCCTCAACGTCATCATTGGTGTGCGCAAGAACGGCAAGTCGTGGCAAGATGCCGTCCAGGACGGCTGGGTTCCCGGCAAAAACCTCTTTGAGGTCGACGAGGCCATCTCGAAGGGCACCATCATCATGAACCTGCTCAGCGACGCCGCCCAGAGCGAAACGTGGCCCGCCATCAAGCCCCAGATCACCAAGGGCAAGGTATGTGACATGGGAGCAACCAGGGCAGTGCGTGCCGGAAGATCTGCGACCGCTGACAGTGAATGCTAGACCCTCTACTTCTCGCACGGCTTCTCGCCTGTGTTCAAGGACCTCACCAAGGTTGACGTTCCCACCGACGTCGATGTCATCCTCTGCGCCCCCAAGGGCTCGGGCCGCACCGTGCGCTCCCTCTTCCGCGAAGGCCGCGGCATCAACTCGTCGTTCGCTGTCTACCAGGACGTGACGGGCAAGGCCAAGGAGAAGGCCATCGCCATGGGTGTGGCCATTGGCTCGGGCTACCTGTACGAGACGACGTTCGAGAAGGAGGTCTACTCGGATCTGTACGGCGAGCGGGGCTGCCTGATGGGCGGCATTCACGGCATGTTCCTGGCGCAGTACGAGGTGCTCCGCGAGCGCGGCCACAGCCCCAGCGAGGCCTTCAACGAGACGGTCGAGGAGGCGACGCAGTCGCTGTACCCGCTGATTGGCGCCAACGGCATGGACTGGATGTTCGAGGCCTGCTCGACCACGGCCCGCCGCGGCGCCATCGACTGGACCCCGCGGTTCAAGGACGCGCTCAAGCCCGTCTTCAACCAGCTGTACGACTCGGTCAAGACCGGCGAGGAGACCAAGCGCTCGCTCGAGTACAACTCGCAGCCCGACTACCGCGAGCGGTACGAGAAGGAGATGGAGGAGATTCGCAACCTGGAGATCTGGCGGGCGGGCAAGGCCGTTCGGTAAGTTTTTACTCGGAAACATGTTCCCACAGGCAGCAGGCTAACCCTATCAAGTGCTCTCCGCCCTGAGAACCAGAAGTAAACGGTCGGCGTTGGACGGTGTCTTTTTCTGCTCCGAAACAGTATGAATACTCTGGCTTATGGAACGGTTGGGCCGCGCGGCCTGCCGGGGACGGGATACCTCGGGCAAGGAACTCAAAAAGCCTTGATCTGCACTGGAATTGCTTTATAATGGGGGGTTCAGCTGTAAACTGTACATATACTCTAGCTGACGGCGATATTTGATTTCTGAGCTCGTCTTCCTTTCCCTTGTCCCCCGCTCCCAATTTCGTCACTCCTCGGCAAACAACTTCCCCATCATCTCGAGACTCACGTTTCCTCCGGAAAACACCACCCCTAGATCCCACCCGGCCTTGCCGCCGTCGCGCTCCACCATCGCCCGAAACTCCTCGTTGTATAACGCCGCCGCCAACCCCACCACCGCGCTCGGCTCCACCACAATCTTCATTCGCTCCCAAACAAGCCTCATGGCCTTCCTAATCTCGTCCTCGCTCACGGCGTACACGGCCCGAACCAAGCCCCGGTCGTGGATGATGCTCCAGGGGATCTTACCCACGGGCGTGCGCAGCCCGTCGGCGATGGTGCGCGCCGCGGGGACCGTCTCGACGCGGGCGTGGGAGAGTAACCCGCGCCGGCAGTCGTCTGCGCCGTCGAGGGAGGGTTCGGCGCCGAAGACGAGGGTGCGCGTCCCCTCGCAGGCGAGGGCGGTTCCCGAGAGGAGACCGCCTCCGCCGCAGGGGGTTATTATCGCATCTAAGGGGGTTGGGGTTTGGGAGAGGAGTTCGAGCGCGGCGGTGCCCTGGCCGAGGATTATGTAAGGGTGGTCGTAGGGCGGGATGAAGGCGGCGTTGGTCTGGGAGAGGATCTGGGACGTGACGGCTTCGCGTTCAGGTGCCGTCGGGCCGGAGAAGGTGATGTGGGCGCCGTAGGAGCGGGTTGCGGCGATTTTGGCGGGGGACGAGGTTGAGGGCATGATGATGTGAGCTGGGATGGATGAGGTGAGGGCGGCGAGGGAGAGGGCTTGGGCGTGGTTGCCTTTTGTTCCCTTCGAGTGTGAGTGGGTGAGGCAAGAGTGAGAGGGGGTCAGTCAGAAACTCACCGGAGCTGTGCGTGACAACCCCTCGCTCCCGTCCGCCCCTTTCGGCCCACCCCGGCTCCTGCTTCAGCCGCTCAATGGCATGAAAGGCGCCCCTCGCCTTGAAGGCGCCGATCTTTTGGAAGTTCTCACACTTGAACCAGAACCTCAGGACAGGCTTGGCCGGGGCGCGGCCGGCCCACTCGGTGCCCTCGAGCTCGGCTTCAGTCCGTGGGGTGGACGCCAGCCGATTGAGCGTGGCGTTGGTCAGCACCGGCGTCTTATGGATATAGGGCTCGATCAACTTGTGTGCGGCCTGCACCGACTCGCGGGTGAGCGGGAGCGCCGTGGACTGGTCCGCCATGTTTGATGGTGTTGTCTCTTGCCGGTGCCTTTCGGAACCGGGATCGGGATCAGAGCTCGGTGTGGGGAGGATCGGCCTGCCAGAGCGGGATCGGACCGGAATGACTCGGTTTGTGCCTTTACCACAACACCACGGCGTGCGGTAGGCCCCGGTAACGACGCAGATGAAAGTGGACGAGTCCGACGTGAACTCAACGAGGTGCAAGTGGATAGAGGGGATATCGGGCCTATACCACAGCGAGTCGGAGGGAGAGCATCCACTGTTATCCACTGATTCCACTCATTGTGGGCACGTCCGGCAGCTTATGCATGAGCCAAGGACGGCAAGCCAGGAACGGAAGGTCACAATAAGTCACACACCGGGCCCAAGAGCACGCCTTAGGTAGGGAGGGAATAACTAGGTACCAAGGATACCGAAGTTGATGAATTTGAACTGGCACCTTCGTGTGAGGACACAGGGGTTTGCTACCTATGGTAATGGTGAATGCATCACTGGAAGAAAACTTAGGAGTGTCTCTTCCTGTAAGTGATGACTCAGCTATAAAGTTATCCTGGGCCTCCATTTCACTGCTCTTTGCTTGCTAACGGTGACCGTTTGGTCCCGGCAACTACTCCCTAACGGCCGGAATTGGTCCGGCCGTTTTGTCTCCGCACCGGCGTCTTTTGTGGACCGGCTGAGGCCGGCTATGGCCGGAGAAGAGCGGGCCCCCTGATTCCATTACATACCTGCTATACCTGCCTCTGGTACATACTCCAGTTGGAAGTCACCCGTCCATCACGGCTACGGTTCATGGCACGAGAACTCACTCAAATGCGATGCGAGTATGAGAGGCCAGTCAATGGGAGACTTCAGACGCGATATTGCAGAGACGGCGTCCCATCCGCCGGCAACACCATGCCCGAGTCAGGTTTCCATCTCATCGCTCACAAAGCAGACAAGCTGTATGGACGCCTTAACCCAACAATATTGACCTACCAGATAGAGACGATGGACATCAATTCTGATGGTGTCTGACAACTTGATGCGAAGGCTGGATGACTGCCTGTCCAGTTGGACCATGGCCATGTGCCGCTTGCTCAAGTCATGACAAAGAGAAATGGCCGGTTGCTGATGCCTCCCCATCGATAATGGTCTGTGGCCGGAATACATTCCGGCCACCGTCTATATAGGCACTTGTCTCAACCAAGATGCCGTCAACACTCGACGCACAGCGATCCAACGCTGAGAAGAAGAAGACCTTGATTTGCCATTTGGCCCTCCGCAATCTCATCCACGACCAGACCTTGCCACCATGAGATCCCTCGAACAGCCCATCCGCCCTTTCCCCGTCTTGGACGACACCAGGCCCGACGATATGTCCCTCCCGGCCTTCATGGTATCCACCACACGCGGTTTCCTCCCCCGCATGGACCCCATCGTGGCCCTCCCGCCCGAGTTCGAGGCGCTCGAGTCCATCCTGCAGCGCATGCCAGTCAAGACTCTGGTGGGCGAACCTGGCCTTCTCGCCGTCGGCAAGTTGGGCGAGACGGTCACCACCGAGCTACCCGACCTGACCGATGCCGTCGACAAGTACAGGGCCAACCTGCCGCTGATGAACGCCCTCTACCGGGACTACTCGTTTCTTGCGTCAGCCTACCTGCTGGAGCCGTGCCATGAGCGGTTTGTCAGGGGGGAGGGCTATGGCCTGGCCAGGGACGTGCTGCCGGCCAACATTGCCCGGCCTATTGCCAAGTGTGCTGATCTGTATGTCATTCAGCGCCATCCTGTCCTCGTCCCCAGGGGATGTCACATAGTACTAACCGAGGGGATTTGTGCTGTGTATCCAGCTGCGGTTTTAAACCCTTCATGGAGTACGCCGGCTCATACGCCCTCTTCAACTACCGTCTCGTCGACCCGTCCGCCGGCCTCGCCTCGTCCAACCTGCGCCTGATCCGCGCCTTTGAGCACGGCCTGGACCCCACCTCGTCCGAGGCAGGCTTCGTGCTCGTCCACATCGAGATGGTCAAGCACTCGGGTCCGCTCGTCGCTGGCGCCGTGGCTTGCATCGAAGCCTGCGCCTCGAGCCTGACACCGTCCGCCTTGCCAGAGTCTCCCCCGCCGCGTCAGGCCCTCAATGCCGCCCTGTCCACCGTCCTCTCCTCCCTTCAAAAGATCAACGCTACCATGGAAACCATGTGGTCCCGCTCCCGCCCGACCGAGTACACCTCCTTCCGAACCTTTATCTTTGGTATTACCTCGCGTAAGTCCACTTCATCTTATCAGTCCCCGTTTTCCTCCTCTTCTGTCCTACATCTTCTTCCCGTGTATTTCTCTCCTGACTCCCTACGGTACCTCAACCGTATCAACCCACCCCCGGTCTCCGGTCCTGAACGCAACACAAAGCTAACCGCAACTCCCTCATAATAAAGAAAGCATGTTCCCCAACGGCGTCCTCTACGAAGGCGTACCGAACCTCTCCCCCAACAATCGCGCCTCCTTCCGCGGCGAGTCCGGCGCCAACGACTCGATGATCCCGCTCGTCGACAACCTCCTGTCCATCCCCATGCCGACCACGCCCCTAACCGAGATTCTCCAAGACTTCCGCAGCTACCGGCCGGGGGAGCATCGGCGGTTCCTGGAGTGGGTCAAGAGCGCGGGCGTGAGCGCGGGGCTGAAGGACTGGGCTCTGGCCTTGGCTCATGATCCTCCTAGTTTTACTCCCGTTGACGGTACTGAGAAGAACGATGAGGAGGATGAACAAGCCAAAACAGAGACGAGGGCGCTCTGGATCAAGGTGCTGGACCAGGTGCGGGATTTCCGCTGGCGGCACTGGTGCTTTGCGCGCGAGTACATTCTCAAGCGGACGAGCCATCCCACGGCGACGGGCGGCAGTCCGATCGTGACGTGGCTGCCGAACCAGCTGGCGGCCGTCATGGACGAGATGGTGCGGGTGTATGAGGCTGTCGGCGGCGGGCTGGGGCAGGAGGTGGAGGGGATCATGGACCTGGTGGGCAGGCAGAGGGACATGCTGCGCAAGGAGGTGCGTAAGTTCTGCGAGGAGCGCGGGGTGACGGGCGATGGGGTGTAGATTATTAGGGTACTGTCTCTCCGGGGAGGTTGTCCATGGGCTATCCCGCGCTGGTATTTCGAATATGCAACACCTGAACTCCGCGCAATGGCCCAGTCCTTTCTCTCCCCATTTTCTCTGAAATCGCTTTATATCAACCCAGCCAACACCCCTCCAACCTCCACCACCACCACCCACCACACACCCACCACCCCAACCCTTCCCCCCCCATTATGACCAGCCAACCCCTTCGCCACACTAGCCGCCACCCCTCCAATCCCCGTCCTAGTCCCACTAACAACAGCAAAACAACTCGCCGTCCCACACTCATAGCCCGTCGGACAACACCCCGCCACGTCCCCACCCTCAGAACCACACAAGTACCACCCGCCCGCACAGCCACCACCACCATCCACCGCCGTAGTCTCCCCTCCACCCGACCCAACAGGCACAACGACCGTCACGCCATTCCCGTCCACAACCGTCGTCATCTGCGTCGTCGGCGTCGGCGGCGGCGGGCACGTCGTCGTGGCGCAGTCCCGCCCCGTCTGGCAACACCCTCCGCCTGCGCGCGCGAGGCAGGGGTAGAAGCCCGTTGGGCAGTACGATGACGATGACGATGATGATAGACTCGGGCTGTTTGTGTTTGTGTTTGTGTTTGTGTTGTCGGGTGAATCAGAGGAGGAGGTTGGGCGGAATGGGGCGCCTGCTCCGCTTCCTGACGACGTGGAAGCGGTTATGGTGCTGGTGGTGGTGGAGGTTATGGGTTGTGGGGTGGTAGACGGGGTGATGGTGATGACTACCGTGACGAGGATTGTGGAGGGGGTGGGGAGGGAGATGATGCTTGTTGAGGTTGTCGTGAGGGTTGTGAGGGTGGGGGGTTCAGCGGAGGGGGAAGAGCGGACGCCTGTGTTGGAGTTGTCAAATTAGCAGGGTGGAGGTTGGGAGGGACGGATGGTGGAGGGAGGGGGGGGGGAAGCGTACAGCCGACGCCCTGGCAGACAAACCCCGGGATGCAGCACCCGCCGCCGAGTTCACTCCCGCAAGCCGTGCTCCCGTCTGCGCAGCCGGATATCCCGCCTCCGCATGTCGCGCCGGACGGACAGCAGCCCACCGGCCCCAGGCCCGTGTCGGGCACCTCCATGCATGTCTCGCTCTCGCCGCAGCAGCTGTTGGGGTATCCGATTGAGGAACAGCTGCGTGTCCCGCTCGGACAGGCCCATTGTCGCCTCTCGAAGGAGGCGATGGCGGATGCTGCGCGCCGAAATATATCCCATCCCGGAGACGGTATGCTCTCGTCATCTTGCTCTTCGCGACCTGAGAGTACGGCAAACGGCGGGCGCAGGGGCAGCTCGGCCGAGGCGTTGGCCTGTATCCGATGGGCGTCGTCTGTTTCGTGGGTGCTGCGCGCTGCTATTGCTGGGTGAACTGCATGTGGTGGCGAGCTTAGAGCGGCGGTGTCGTGGTCGGGGAAAGCGCAGTACGCGTGGTGGAATTTCGCGCCTTGGTCTGGTGGCATCTTGCGGATTGCTGTCGGGATGGGGTGCTGGTGGGCTCCCGACTCAACTTGCGCCTGCTCGAGAGCTTCGATCTGGGCTGTGAGGAGGAGCCACAGTGAGAGCGGGAGTCGGCGCATTCTGAGAAGCCGGGAGCTGAACAGACGGGCCCAGAGACTAAGGACGCAAGCGTGCTGCAGGCACGATCAGAATCCGAAAGCAACCGAGTATGAATAGGATGCAGAGCAAGAAGAGCAGCTGGTTGTTAGTTAATCATATCGATCAGATGTCGTGAAGCTGTGGTCGGTGGTCGAGGTCAAAATGTCGGTCGCCAGTCGTCGAGTTGAGGCGTTGTTGACATTCGGTTTCACAGATGAAGATGCTTTGGTTGGACGAAAACAAGCGCCAAGACGGGTGGAACACCGAGCGTCGTTGCTTGGCAGGGGTCGATGTACACAGCTCGAATCCTAACCACACGTTCAACTCTTTTCCACAACTGAGAGGTGAGGGACAGAGGTGAAGCATAGGCTCTGAAAACTTTGGACAACTCAACGTCACTTGGTCTGTACCTTAGCCGAACATGTCAAAACATTTGGCTTCCTTTAGCGAACGAGGGGACCCTGCAGATCATCAAGTCTCTGTGGAGCACAGTAACTGGTTGCTAGCGGGGTTCGATTTATTTACTCCCCCTGAAGCTCGCATCCCCTTTTCATTTCTACCACGAGGGAATTCCTTGAACTCGCCTATATTAGCAATATATATTGAACGGTAATATACTAAACAGAGGAGGCAGATACTTCCAAGGCCGAACTATAAGACGACAAGGAAGAGGACGAGGTTTAGGAGAAGAAGACCAAACCCCGTCCCTTTCGGCAGCTTCGAAAGAATGATGCCAAGCGTTGGCGCACCCCTGGACAAGGGCCTCGCCGTCGAAGTCCGCGACGTCCCGCAGATCACCGGCCAGGCGTCGTATATCAATCACGCGCACAGAGATGGCAAAGCGATTTTGAGCTAGCGTAACTTCACCACGGACAACCTAGACGTGCTCGGGACAACAGGACACACCGGAGCGATCGCATGGCGGTTAGCTGCTCGTGTCATGGCGGCCGAGAACGCGGTGAACGACGGGAGAGTGGTTCCCCAAGACCATGAGAAGAAAGATCATGGGGGAACCATTGAGAGGCGTGGAGATTCAGGTAGGGAATTATTCTAGTGGCATCACATTCAACGCTGATATCACCACCTTTTTATCTAAAATTCACTAGTTCCAGGTAGCATACAGCCACTGTTCAGGACCCGAGCTACTCTAATTTGAAGTTGCCTGGCAAAAATCGGGTAGCAGGGGCGTTCGCTCTTTCAATGAACAAATCGATGGAAGACATCACGACGACCAAATGACGAGCCAGCCCGGAGTCCTAAATTGGGCCATTTTCTTGTCGTTTTCTTATGGTGTTGGGTGGGTTTTACGTGCGCCGCATCCTGCAGGTGGCACATGCTCGTTCCTGAGCGCCGACTACACGTCCCGGATTCTCGCGAGTGAGGTCGCCACACTTAAACACGTCAAGAAACATACTCCGATTCCGGTGCCCGGAGTGTTCGCCTACAGGTGAGATACGGTACCTTTATCTCACGCTCATCTATCAACGAACTTTTCCTTCTTCCCCTTACTTCTTACCTTTGCCTCGATCATTCTCTTCCTCCTTGTCTTCCTCCTCCTCCTCTTCTTCTTTCTCTTCCTCCTCTTCTTCTACTTCTTCTTCCTCCTCGTTCTCTTCCTTCTCCTCATCCTTTTTATCTTCTCCCTCTTCATTCTCCTCATTCTCTTCATCCTCTTCGTCCCCGTCGTCCTCTTCATGTCCTCCATTATTTTCTTCATTATAGCCACCACAATCATCGTCGATTTCTTGTTTTATTTATCTTGTTGACACCACAATACGCAGTACGTCTTATGACAACGAGGTTGGGTCACCTTATATCCTGATGAGCAAAGCCTGGGGCATCCCGTTACGGAGTATAACTGGCTACAGGCGGAGAACAAGTCGCCCAAGTCTGCTTTGCGAGCCAGCGAAACACGTCCGCTGTCGGAAGAAGGCAAGCGGAGGGCCATGGTTCAACTCGGAGCCATAACGGCTCGACTCTCACGATTACGCTTCGACAGGCTCGGATAGCTCACGCAAGGTTCAAGTCGGCAACTACACGATCGGGGATTGCCTTTCCCCCTCGCTCACTTGGCAGCATAGAGACTCGCTCGAGAGCATCAACCTTAGTCCGTACCATGATGGAAGCGCGAACCTCGACTACCTCGTCTCCGTCTACATCTCCCACGCAAAGGAGCTCGTGATGACGCCGCTCGCGTGTTTCGCCCCTATCCCGGACCCTAACGAATACACCACCTGGGACAGCTATAGCATCGCCGTGTCCAGTTGGAACAAGTTTTTATTTCCTTTTATTTTCCTCCTTCTCCTTCTCTCTTTTTCCCCTCTATATTATATTAGTTGTATCTAGTTTTTCTCCCTAATCCTTTTTATCGCTTTCTATTTTCCTCTTACATTTGATTTTTTTTTTCCCCATTTCTCTTTCCTTGATTATCTTTCTCTTTCTCTTTCCCTCCTTCTCATCTTTCCCTTCTTTCCCTCTCCCCTTTCCCCTTTCCCCCTCTCCCCTTTCCCCTTTCTCCCTTTCTTAGACTTCGGTTCCCAACTCTCAGTTCTCCCTCTACGAATTCCCTTTCTTTTCCTCTTCTAAACTTGACCACGCCTTCCGCACTAACAGATTACCTGAGCTATGGTTGGACCGTATCATGAGAAAAGCACAGAGGGCTACATGTATTCATGATGTCGGACATAGGATGCAATGTTCAGGGAAAATAGACACATTAGAGCCCACTAGCAGCCGGTTACTATGCAATAACCCGCTAGTTTGTCTTTTCCTTGATGCCATCACATCCCACCAACGGTGCCTTGCGTTACGGAGCACTCCGCTTCCTCTAGGCCACCCACACCAACACATTTTCCTTCAAGTTTCAAGTTATTGGTAACATATCTTCAAGGTATCTGCATCATCATGGCCAGTAGGGCGCTAGTCATAATCCGTACAACATCACTCACATTCGGTGCATTCCCTGTCCGCGATCTGGGCCAAGACGGCCGGCGGTGGCGGCCACGCGCGCTAGCCGCGGCTGCGGCTGCGGACGCTCCTCCAGGAACAGTGATTAGAGAAGGCGTCCCGGGCAGAAACACAAAAGCCCGGGCCATCACCCACTGACCGAACATCTCGGCATTATCTCCCAGCATCTTTGCTGGGCCCTTCCTATGGATGGTACCCAATAGGGCCAAGAACACCTGGGAAAGTTGTCCCCTTCGCTGAGGCGGACCTCGACAACGGCGTAGACGGCGTGACCGGGCTGTTACACTCCCAGACCTACCTGCCATTCCCGACGGGGCGTTGAAAGACTCAGAAGACCTTCCCGGTGAGCGAGTTCGGTATGTTAACCGTAAGCCTCAGCACGGCTTCAGCAGACAGCTTGCTTACGTTGGGAAAAATAACACTGAAAATTGGGAGAAAGGGACAGTAGTGAGGGAGCCCCGGGCAATTGAATTCTCGGTACGCCGCCTCGCCGACCCATGTGTTTTAGCACCACTGATCGGGTGTTACAGTGTCAGATTTGAGCGGCTGAGCAAACTTCCACAGTTTGGGAACAAGACATGTGCTCCAGACCCGAAGAAGAGAGGCGTGGAGTGATAAACTGGCTGAACCGGCTGGCTGGATCAGTTGCAAGAGTGATTCATGCGGTGCTTGATGGAGCTCAGCCGAACGCGGTAAAGTAGTCTTATGCCTATTATTTTGTCACATAGACGAGGACAGTCAGTTCCAGGTATGTCAGCAGGCTGTAGCTGTATGCCACCGAGAACGCGCAAGATCGCCTCAATACAACCCTATACTCGCTTCCTCTATCACGTATCTCGTCTGCATCGACGCCATCTTATTCGTGCACCGCGCAGGATATCCTATCATACCTTCCACACTACCCATCTATCCAAGTTCACCCAAGCCTTTACATACATATCTGTAGTTACACACGAGGCAATCATACAGTATCATACAACCTCTGGCATACTCCCTAAAACAGACTCTCGCCTGTAGCCGAACTTTCACCCGTAGCACCCCCTACCCCCTGCAACTCCCTGCCCACGCCCCTCATGAAGGCCGAACACAACAATGCAGTCGCCGCGCCAACATTCAAACTATCCACCACCCCCGACCCGGACAAGTTGGGAATATTCACTTCAAAATCCGCCTTCTTAACAATCAACCGATCCAACCCCTCCGCCTCATTCCCAATGAGCAGCACGCACGGGTCCCGACGCAGCGGATCCGACCCGTCGACCTCCCACACGCTGAAATGCCGCAGGCGATGCTGCGCGCTGCGGGGCCCAGCCGACGCGACCGCCGCGTAGACGGACCACCCGTTGGCGCGGGACAGTGTCACGAACTCGGCGAGGTTGGTGACGCTGAAGAGGCGCATGTCCTCGGACGCGCCGGACGAGGCCTTGAGGGCCACCGGCGTGAGGGACGCCGAGCCGCGTCGCGTGATGGCGACGGCGCTCGCGCCAAGGAAGTGCACGGAGCGGAGAATGTTGCCTAGGTTGCCTGGGTCGAGGATGCGGTCGAGGACCACGACGAGGGGTTTGTGAGTGGTGCTGGGAATGTGAGGGCCGGCGGATAGGGAGGGGATGGAGGACGGGGTGCCGTTGATGGCGGCTTCTTCGACCGATTGATGTGCGAGGGTGAGTGGGACTACGGGGTTGGCGGCGTAGTCTTCCGGGAGCGGGCCGAGGGCGGTGAGGGGCGGTTGCGGGAGTGGGGAAGCTTCGAGGACGAAACCGTTGTGTGGGCGCGAGGCCGACAGCTTGTCCATGAGGCGTTGGCCGTCCCTGTCGACGAAGGTGATGGGGACGTCGTTGCGTTTGGCAAGTTTCTGGATGAGGGAGATGTCCTCGTTTGGGCGGGTGGCGTCTTTGGAGATGTAGAGCTTGTAGAGCTTGCGGCGCGACGAGCGCAGAGCGGCCTCGACGACGGATTTGCCGTAGAGGAACTGGGACGCGGCGGTTGTGTATGGGATGGAGATTGGCTCGCGGTTCTTTTTTGGGTTGGATAAGGTCCTGTCATCCGAAGGCTCGTCTCTCCTGCCGCGGTCTGAATACCTGTGGGGAGCGTCTTGCTCTCTGGGGGGAATGTCCCTGCCCTTGAAGGCGTCACTGTCTCTGTGTGGACGGTCGGTATCATGGCGAGGGCTGTCTTGTCCTCTGAACTGGGTCTCGCTGTCTATGAAGTTGTCCTTGCCTCTTTGAGGTACGTCCCTATCCTTGGAGCCGCTCTCGTTTCTGCGAGGCATGTCGCGATCCTTGGGGCGGTCTCTGTCGCCGCGAAGGTTGCCTCTGCTGGGCCCTGCTGGTCGCGATAGTTCCGCGACGGGGTCCCACACATCCTCTTTATCTTTGGCCTTCCGGGAGGAACGTGTGCTTGTGCGGCTCTTCCCCATCCGGCGATGGCTGGTCTGCAGATCTGGCCGAGGCCCGGTGCGTTGGAACGCCGACTGTAAGGATTCGTCCTCCTTTTTCTTTCCCTGAGCTTTCAACTCCTCGCTGAGCTTACCGGTCTTCAGCTGATACACCAGGCTCTTCTTGCCGAATGAAGAATCTGGATCGTAGAAGCGAGCCTGACGGGACTTCGGCTTGGCCTCGTGCGGATAGTCCGTGATGTCCTTCTTGCCCTTCCAGATCTTGAAGGACGGCCTCTCTTCGGCCAACTGTTGTCTGGCTTTCTGCCTTTCAGCGTATGTCATCCGCTTTGACCCTTTAGCTAAGTCGCTGATTTTGCCAGGGCGGGCGCCTTGTGGCCGCGCCTTTTCTGACAGGACGAGACCCTTATGAATGGCTGAGAGCGAGGTGCCTTTATGCCGGAAACGGAGAGCCGTGAGCGAAACTCTTGTTGATTTGGCTGATATGGAGGGCTTTGCCGCTCGGTGGACCAAAGACAACGTCATGTCAACTACCCCTTTGAAATTAACCTGATGGTGGCAGAATCCTGAGGGTGACACGTCTCGACGAGCGCAACCTGGAACACGGTACTTGCAGAATTAAGACGATTAGACGGAAATATGTACTGAGACTTCAGAGCCTGTATAATACTCAGGCATGCTTTTGAAGTAAAATTGGGGCGAGACTGAAAAAGCCGTTGAGAGGGATGGTATTGGCAGCATCCAACTCTCGAAGTCCCTGCAGTGAGTGCTCTGTTTGAACCCCCTGGCTGCAGGCAAAAGTCTCGGGCAAACAAAAGCTCGAATCTCGTCAGCCCCACATTTTACTCAATCAGCCAATCGGGATATTTCCTGGAGTCTGCAGGCACAGTGTGATTAAACCCATCGCTTCCGGATACTGTACGGAGTCCAGAACTCGATAAACGCGCGCTCACTTTCGGCGTCGCGTTCGCGGTGGATTTCAACGACATTTGTTTAATTGATGTCGTCCACGATACCGGCACACGCGCGATGCTCCTCTAGCAATACTGACTATGTATGGGACTAGAAAAATTAGACTCAAACATCACTGACTTGGCATTTTATACAGCCACGGGAATCGCGGACGGTCTGTCGGAGTTGGATCCGAAGCTCGACTCGATTCGGCCGTTTGCTACCATGGCAACCTCGAACGGTTTGCCAAGTTCCGAGGACGGGCTGTTCGTCGACGGGGCAAGGACAGAAGCAGCGCCATTCACCTTCCAATACGATCTCAGCGATAAGGATGCGCCGGATCCCTTGAACCTGGACAAAATCGCCCGAGAGTCGCCCGTAACGCTCACTGGGGCATCAGATACCCCACCCATTGTCGATACAGAAGAACTTTCGTTGGCGGCGATGAGGGAAAGGCAAACAAACGGCATTACGAAGCAGCCCGCCGACAAGCCTGGGAATCGCATCGTACCCGTTAGCATCGAAGTTCGCTTGCCATGGTTGCCACCCGCCCGACGAGCAGAATACCAGAAAGTCAGAGTCGAGGACTATCAGCCGGAAAAGGAGTACTCTAGAACGCGGAGGAGAAGACGTCAGGTGAGTGACAATTTCTGCGTGGTTCTCTGCTGGCCGTGATTTAGTTATGGGGCTCCGGGTGGCGGGTCAGTGTCTTTGGAGAGAAGCCCAAGACGCAGTCAAATGCTGCCTCAACTGATGGGTTTGAAAAACCGTGGGCATTTGCTACAAGCAAGGGATGCGCAAGCTTGTTGCCTTGACTTGGCTAGATACTTTTCATACTGCTGCTGCCGAGGCTACCCGAGTGTACAGAGCGGGATCTTCAAGGGGAGCTGCTTCTTGCTCCCGGATCTCTGACGGCTCTCAAGCCTCGTACGTTTACCAGCTTCAGATCACGCTGCTCTTCGAAGAGAGACTCGAAGGGCAGGTGTCGAAGTTCTCCCGGAACGGTTTTTCTACCGATGTGGGCCTGCTCCCTGATTTGCCTTCCTCGAGATCCGAAGTTCGGCTTTTCATCCTCCTCCCCATTCTAATGCATTGCTGCAAGCCCTCACAATGCGATAAACTCTTCTTCCTTGCCTGGCTTCTGGGTTCTTTGAGCTTTCGAGACCCACGCCCATAATAAATACACTTCCAAATATTACTCCCTTCCACAACACCTCTCGATTTCTATCCTCAACACTCTTCGCGCCCCCTCTTCTTCAACCTGCAACACCAGAGCCGATCACGATACACGGTCACGCTCTGCTGTTTCGGATCCAAGACCTCATTCTCATCCACAGTTTTCATTCCATTCACTCTTCCGTCACCTTTCCGTTTCATATCTCCTCAGTCCGGCGTTCACCGATTGATTGACCGCGACAATGGTAGGCAGAGGGAACTTGGCAGTGTGCACTTATGATACCTTTCCTTACCGTTGGTTGTGATGCAAGCAAAATAGTCTCTGACTCTCACTTCGCATTTGGCCGGTCCGCTTCACCCGGGTCCCTCTCTTTTGCTCCTCCCACACATGTTCTCCCTCACATGTTCTCACACACAGGACACCTCACAATTAATCTCCTTACCCGATCCATTCTGCGCAGCCTGTTGAGTTGAACGCTTGCTGATACTCTTGACAGGATGACGTCTATGACGACTATGCCGAGCAGTTCGGCACGAGAAAGAGGAAGCGTCTTGATGATGATTACGGCAGCTATGATGAGTTTGAGGTGAACTCTGATGAAGAGGACGTCCAGGACGCCCGTGCCGCTCGCCGGAGACCGGGTACGATTGACGGTTTTTTGGAAGCCCGCAACGGGCGGCGCAGCACACGTGCGAGCACCCGCGCCAATTCCCTTCTTGCATCTGACGAAGGTGAGAATGGGAGCTTAGCAGGGTCAGGGCGGCCGCGGCGGTTGCGCCCTAGAGCCAGCGTGGGTTTCAATCAAAATCACGGTTCGCACTACGACGACCGAGACGAACTCCAAGACTCGGATGGGGCCCGCGGCGACCCGTCATTCTCCTTCGTTCAATCCGACATCGTCCAGACGAAGCGGAGGCGGCTTAGGAAGCTGTCAGCTAGGACGAAGCCCGGTCCTCGCGGCGGTTTGCAGCTGGTCGAGGACTCGGACATCGAATTCGAGTCGCGACGCCGCTCATCGCGTGCCGGCAGGGCGACCAAGAACATGACAGACAAATATTCCGACGACGATGAGATCTATTACCGGCTCGAGGAAGAGCGAGCACCAGCTGCCCCGAAAGCCGTCAGCATGCGCGAAGTTTTCCAGCCGGCTTCGTATGAGTTTAAGGAAGTTCATCGGACCATCTGCGAGTCGTGCGGCTACGGAGACGACCGGAACAAGGGGGCTCTGATACCTTGCCAGGGCTGCTCCAATTCCTACCACAAACTCTGCCTTGGCGTCCGGAGCGTCCGAGAACACCGGGTGACAAAGGTTGGCCCGGACTCGTTCGTGATGCAATGCCGGTTCTGCATCTGCACCTACAAGCACAAGGACGTTCAGGCTCCCAGCCACGACATCTGCCAAGGGTGCCACACCAAGAATCAGTCGTGCGTGCCTTTCTCAGAGCGGAAGACGGTCAAACAGGAGGAGGCGCTGCGCAATGAAAACGGCGGCGTCGACCCCATAACCCCCGTTGACACGAAGCTTGTCAACAATCCGGACAATGTGATGTTTCGGTGCTGCCGCTGCCATCGCGCTTGGCACTATGAGCATCTGCCACACCCAAACAAGTCTCGGGATCCCGCCATCGACGACCCGCTCCATCTGCGCAAGCATCGTCGCGAGGAATACCAGATTACATGGACTTGCAAGACGTGCCAGGACACGGAAGAGGAAAAGATTGACAAGGTGGTCGCTTGGCGGCCGCTGAATCCCAGCGCATATACCAAGGGTCAGTGGATTACTGACTTTGACGAGGACAGCCTTGAGTACTTGCTCAAGTGGCAGCATAAGTCCTACAACCACTGCATGTGGGTGCCTGGAGCCTGGTTCTTTGGCGTCGCTAGTGCCGTCATGCGGCAGTCGTTCATCAAGCGAACATTCGGAGAGCGCTCTGATGAGGGCATCGATGGAGAGAGGCAGCATGCCGACAACCTCCTAAGGTGGACCGAGAAGGACGCGATTCACGACTCGTGGATCACGCCCGACATCATCCTTGATGTCCACCAAGCGCCGCGGTCGTCTCTGGATGAAAAGCGCTACAAGGCCAAGTCGGTCAAGGACAAGTTTGAAGATGACCTGAGTCGAATCCATCACATCATCAAGATCTATGTCAAATTTGAAGGCTTAGGCTATGATGATGCCGTCTGGGACACGCCTCCGGCTCCTGATGCGGGGCCGATATACGATGCTTTTTGCGCGGCTTATTACGAGTACCTGAACGGCAAGCACTTCAGGCCAGAGCCTTACTCCAAGATGAAGGAGCGGATCGAGGAGTTCCGCCAGCGGGTCTTCGCTCCTGGCATCGAGGTCAAAGAGCAGCCCAAAGGCCTCCGTGGTGGCAAGTTGATGGAATATCAACTTGAGGGCCTCAACTGGATGCTATACAACTACCACCACGAGAGGAGCGTAATTCTTGCCGACGAAATGGGCCTCGGCAAGACGGTTCAGGTTGTCGCCCTGCTTTCGAGTTTCATCCAGGATGACCCCAAGATCTGGCCATTCCTCGTCGTGGTGCCCAATGCAACCTGCCCCAACTGGCGCCGCGAGATCAAGAAGTGGGCTCCCGATCTGCGCGTTGTGGCCTACTACGGTGGAAGGGTCTCTCAGTCGCTAGCGCTCCAGTACGAGCTGTTTCCCAATGGAACCCGGGAAATGAAGGCTCACGTGGTCATCATGTCCTATGACTCGGCCAAGGACAATGACACGCGCTCGCGGTTTGCCGGCACGAAGTGGGCGGGCCTAGTCGTCGACGAGGCCCAGGCCCTCAAAAACGACGAAAACAATCTATACAGGGCTCTCAATAGCTTGCGCATCCCGTTCAAGCTGCTGCTTACCGGGACGCCCCTGCAAAACAACAAGCGGGAATTGTTCAACCTCCTCCAGTTTGTCGACCCAGCCATTAAGGCAGAGCGCCTGGATGAGCAGTTTGGAGAGATCACGTCGGAGAATTTGCCTGCGCTCCACAACCTGATCCGCCCTTACTTCCTCCGCCGGACGAAGGCCAAGGTCCTCACATTCTTGCCGCCAATGGCGCAGATCATCGTCCCGGTGAGCATGAGTGTTCTGCAACAGAAGCTCTGCAAGTCCATCATGGAGCGTAATCCTGAGCTCATCCGCTCCATTCTTGTGCAGAGCAAGGTGAAGGTTAGTGATCGTGGCAGCCTCAACAACATATTGATGCAGCTTCGCAAATGCCTGTGTCATCCGTTTATCTACAGCCAGGCCATTGAGGATCGCACGAGCTCGCCGGAGCTCGCGAGGCGCAACCTCATCGAGGCTTCTTCGAAGCTTATGCTTCTGGAGATCATGCTGCCCAAGCTCAAGGAGCGTGGCCACCGCGTTTTACTGTTCAGTCAGTTCTTGGACCAACTGACAATCCTGGAGGATTTCTTGGCCGGCATGGGCCTGAGGCATGAACGTCTGGACGGCACCCAGTCGTCGATGGAGAAGCAGAAGAGGATTGATGCCTTCAATGCTCCCGACTCGGACATCTTCGCCATGCTGCTCTCCACGCGTGCGGGCGGCGTGGGAATCAACCTCGCCACCGCCGATACAGTCATCATTCTCGACCCCGACTGGAACCCGCACCAGGATATCCAGGCTTTATCCCGTTGCCACCGTATTGGCCAGCGCAAGAAGGTGCTGTGCTTCCAGCTGATGACCGTGGACTCGCCGGAGGAGAAGATCCTCCAAATCGGCCGCAAGAAGCTTGCTCTGGACCATCTTCTAATCGAAACCATGGATAACGAAGAGGACGCGCCCAACGACGTCGAGTCCGTCCTCAAACACGGCGCTGCGGCTCTGTTCGGTGAAGGCAACAAAAAGGAGGCCATCACGTACGATTCGGCTGCTGTGGACAAACTCCTAGACCGGTCCATCATGGAAGAGACCAAAACTGACGAAAATAAGTCGGCCGAGTCGGCCTTTGCTTTTGCTCGTATCTGGGCCAACGATGAGGGTGCGCTTGCGGATGATATTGTCGAGACGGAGCCGACTATCAACCTGAGTGTGTGGGATCAGATCCTGCAGCAGCGTGCGGAGGAGGCGCGGAAGCAGGCAGAGCGGGCCATGGAGACGCTCGGCCGTGGAGGGCGCCGCCGTGGAGTAGGTGCAGTGTGCATCTGTTGATGATTCGTGACTAACTCTGCACAGGCCGCCAACTACGCTGGGCCCCGGTTCGAGTTTGACGAAGGCCAGGATGCCGCGGCAGGAGACAGTGACCATGCAGATGGCGACGGCGAATTCGTAGGCACCGATAAGAGCGAGGCAGAGTCGAGCGATGAGGAAACTGCCGTGATGGGTGAGTCGACGCCGGTCGGAGCTAACTTACACAAGGGACAGGGCAAATCACAAGGTACGAACAAGTCAACCCCTGCAAAGTACACTGGCAAGTCGGGCGGGCGGGGTGCGAGTCGCGCTCCAGCCATGCCCAAGAACAAGCCAGCTCAGTCGAAGAACACCAGCTCACGCAAGAAGGGCCCTCAAACTTGGAGCGAGACTCCCAAAAAAACGCGGGCAAGAAAGCCCGCCGCGACGCCCGCAACGCCAAAGGCCAAGACACCACGGCCGCAGTCCTCCGGCCGCCGCCAGGCCAAGACGTCGCTCAGCACGCCGACAAAGCCGGCCGGCCGCGCAAAAACAAAGACGCCAGCGCGCCGAGCAAACACCAGCAGCAGCAGCAAATTGCCCCTGCGCCAGCTCGAGCTGGAGCAGGAGCAGGACCAGGCCGTCCCAACGGAACCCACGCAGCAACAACAGTCCCCGGAGGAGGAGCAGCAGTCCAACCAGGCAAGGGCCCCAGCATCCGACCCGGCAAGAACCACATCCAAGTCGTCCTGCCCTCCGGCAAGCTCGGCTGGACCCTCACAGACCTAGGCCCGGACGCCGAAGTCGTCGCTGCCCTCGCTGCTGGGACCCCTACCACCCGGCAGTCTCATACCCCGATCCCCGTCCCGGTAGTCCCCTCGATGGGCCCTCTCCCTGCCCGTCGTCCTGCTCCTGGTACTGCTGCTCAAACTAGTATCTCCACTAGCGCGATTCCGGTTCCAATTCCGGTTTCTTCTTCTGCTCCTACTCTGTTGGGGCCTGGGCTGCAAGTCCAGCAGCCAGAGGTGGTGCCGCTGCAGAGGTTGTGCATTGTATGCGGGTACATGCACCCGGAGACGTGGGACTGTCCTGAGATGCAGTCAGAGGCGAGGCTGCGGCTGGCTATGGACAGGCTCAAGAAGGCTGTTGCTAGTTTTGCTGTTATTGGGCAGGAAGGCGGTGGTGGTGGTGCTGGTGGTAGGGGGGAGGGGTTGATCGTGGTGAATGGGAGGAGGATGGGGTCTGGGGAGGTGAGCAGGGAGTGGGCGCGCTTGGGGGAGAAGTTGAGGCGGTTGAAGGCTGGGAATGGGCAACAACAGCAGCAACAATAACTACGGGGCAAGGCTGCGGGTGCGGGTGGAGGAGTAAGGGGCGTGGATATGCTGTGAGTTGCAGCAGTGGATTTGATCATTGGGCGAGAGGGGTAACGTCGTTGCTTTTTCCATCCCCCTCTTTTCTGAGACGGTAGGCATTTGGTTTGGGGAGAGCATAGGCAGGAGGAGCATGGCATGGTATGGCGACGGGTTTGGGCTGGCTGGCTGCTCTTTTTCTTTTTTGCCGAGGTATGCGGCGGATAGCATTGCCTCGCATGTCACCACGGGGTAGGTAGTAAGCCTGCCTCGTGGGCATGGACGTGCAGGCAGCATCTCTTGCTTTCGTTCGGAGGTGGACGATTTCAGCAACGTCATAGGGCTTATCCCTGCTTTTCTTCTTTTCTTCCTTGCCTGCGATACCCTTGGTGATTGAAAAGAAGGAGGGTGTTTGTGCTCGGCTCAGGGGCGTGTTCGTGATGGGCTCAGGGGTCGGCTGTGAAGTCAGACGAACAGATGACAGCATTTGACGTGAACAGTTGCAGTTCTAGACCGCAGGGGATGGATGGATAGAGAGATACCGGGCGGCTTGCCTACTACTGGCATGCCTAGCAGACGACAAACCCCCAAATCTTCAGACTCACTCTACAGATGTCATCTGGTTCTCCTGTTGGATTGAGTTGACACTGGCCAGGCAGAGCGTATAAGCCACAGCGTGCATACCCGCGTGGTGACTTGCATACCTTAGCATGGTACAGCATGACATGGCTTGCATGGTGGCTGCCGGGAGATGGGCCATCGCCGCCGCCAGCGGAAAAGCAGATGCCTATCAAGGCATTGCATTTGTCGTTCAACGGTTTGTTTTTCTTTTCTGTTTTCTAGTTTTGTGCCTTTCCATCCACTGATACCATCAGTTCCCTTCCTTCTGTCAGACAAGCAGCATCTGCATCCCCAGAGGGAAGCTCACTCACCGTACAGAGTACATAGCCGGCCCCCGTCCAATGTCTGTCTTGTCTGGCCGGTCTGGGAGCCCCTGTTTGTCACGTGGCGGTGGGCCGGGTTTGAGGTGGCAAATGTGGTGGTGGTTGTGTTGTTGTGGATGCAGGCATCCGGGCCAGATGCAGGCAACCTTATTTGGGCTCTGTCGGGCGTTTGCACGGGCGCTCTGCTGGTTGGTGATGGCGGGTTTGGAGAGAGAAGCGGGACTGTGCTTGATGGGAAGACTCTGGATATGTTGGGAAGAGGCAGGACAAAGCTGGGGAAACAGGGCCATGTGTGTGGGTGGAGTAGTGGATGGTGCTGGTGTTTAAAAGAGAAGGGTCTCAACTCTCAAGTTGAGGTTTGAGTTTCTAACCACGCCCAGTAACGCCTTATCTAGTGCAACAGCAGCATACTCGGAACGATTCGGACTTTTTGTCTTGCTACTTACTGCCCAGCACCTCGTCTCTGTGCCCCTTCTTCTTGCACGCTACACCGAGTCAGCTCTGCCTCATCGGGCACCAGGGACAGACAGACAGACATAGGCACTGCCCAGCTGTCGTGACACGCGTGTCACGTCTTGCCGCCGGTTGTTCCAGTCAAGAGTTTGTGGGACGGTTCCGGTTCCGCAGCGCGTCATCTCGGCGTATAGCGCTGTCTCGCCTTCTTTCTTCTCCGTTGGCGGCTTCTCTGCCAGACAGCTATCAAGTCCCTGGAGACAACTACCGGCCTCACTGAAACAGGCTGTATAGAAACGACAGCAGGCGTCAGGTGCTGGTGCCTTGTGCCCCTGTCCGTCCGTTTGCATCACAGAGATTCGGCCCGCTTTCGCTTTCTCCCTCCCCCGATATTGTCTTCGGCTTGGCCGTGGCTTGGTCTTCACATTCGCAGAGCAGAGCTCGCAGAACCTTTCTTGACCGCCATGGACGCCCTCCAGGAACTCACGCCGACTGAAGCCTTTCCGAAGGATCACGGGGTGCCTGCCCTGACTCCCGACCGCTCACGCACCCCGGCCACGCCCCCGGTAGACAAGAGGTCTCCTCGCGGCCCGCAGAGTTACAGTCACCTGGCCCTTCGTCTCGCACATTCGACTGCCGTTTCGCCAACGATCGACTCGCTTTCTCCCCGCTCACTCGACATGACCCGCGACATGGCCATGGAGGGTTCGTTGCCTCCGAGTCCACGCACCAAGCTGCAAGAGTCGCCGTTTGACCCGGCTTCCCATTCCCCTCATTCGGCCGTTTTCAGCGCCAGTCAGAGGATTCAGAGGTTGACCAGCTGCGACTCGAACCTGCTGGCTTTAGACGGCAACGACGTGAAGATTGGCTCTGACATCACTGGTGGGATTGCCTCCAAGCCCATGGATAACGCCAACTCGAGCAGTACCGACGACGTGACTATCAGACACTTTCCACGCTTCGACCAGGCGTCGCGCCCCATCGTGTCGGATAACTGGCGAGCCAAGAGTGCCGTCGATTCCGTCGATGTCGTCACGAGACCGCAGCTGGATTCTCTGACCATCAACAGTAACGGAAGCACGTCCAGCCCGCAGTCTCCCTTCGCCTATTCGCCGGCCCGCAGTCCGCTGGCAGCGCCCGCCAACTTCAACGCGATGACGGGCTTTAACCAGCCGAATCCGCATCCCCCGCCGACGCGTGTGTCACTGTCAACATCCGTCTCGATGTCCTTCAATCAGGATCCTGGTTATACCCATCACTCGTCCACCAGCAGCAGTCTTGAGTTCGGCACTCAAGACGGCCCGCCGAGGAGTATCCCAGCCGAAAATGCTACCAGCATGCCTCCGAATTCGCCATCTGCCAACCCCATCACCACCCGCATCAGCGATCTGGGACTCGGTAGCGAAAACACCGCGACAAACACCGCCTCCGCCAACGGCAATGAGAACGCCCAGGGCAGCAGCAATAGCAGCACCAGCAACGGCACCTTCTCCGTGACCATCTCTACCGACACGCTCGGCTACTGCTTTGTCCGGCCCAACGGCACGCGCACGCGCCTGGTGCCCGTCGACATGCTGCCGTACCCTTTGCAGGGGATTCCGGCAAACGAGAGCGGAAACGACCGGCTGGTGGCGCTGCCTGTGCCGGCCGGCGTCGGCGTCGACGGACAGTCGAGCAACACGCAGGCTTTGAGCGCGCTTGTGAGTTTTTTCCATACGAGGTGCCTGGAACGTTGTTGATGGCTGACCGTGCTCTTAGTGTCCCCCGGATGGAAATACCAACGGCGATGCGATCCAGGTAAACCCCTTTTCTTCCCTCCTCACCCCTTCTGTCACCCAACAACCTCTCCCCATTCATGAGATTCCTCCCCTCTCTCTTCCCAGCATCTCTTCCAGAACTACCTATCCGGACACGCACATCCTAAACGAGGAAAAAAAAACCAGTCCCAAATCGACCGCATTCTCGCCGCCCCCTCCCTTTCCCGCTCCAACAGCACTAACAACAACACCAACAAAACCACAAACCTGACACCCTCCCAGAACCAACCCCCAACCTCATCATCATCTTCCTCTTCGACAACAACGACGACAACACCCAAACGCATAAAAGTCTACTGCGACAAGTGGGTCCACGAAGGCGTCTGCGCTTTCACTCAGCAAGGGTGCAAGTACAAGCACGAGATGCCCTCAGACCGCGCGACGCAGCACCAGCTGGGCCTGTTCTTGGGTTATCCCGTGTGGTGGAAGCGGAGGCAGGCTGAGTTGTCGAGGGTCTTGCAGGCGCCGCCGGCTCCGGGGTCGGTGCAGGGTTCGAGTTCGGGGTTGGGGTCGGGTTCTTCTTCTGTGGGTGGGAAAGGGAATGGGAAATTGAATGGGAATGGGAATGGAAATGGGAATGGAAATGGGAATGGAAATGGGATGACGGATCGTGTGCAGCAGCGGGCTCTGGGACGGGTGGCTTCGAGTCAGGGTCATGGTCAGGGTCAGGGGTTTGGTCAGGGCCTCGGTGAGAGGAGCTCTGCTGGTGGTTGTCTCGAGAGACCTGGGAGGCTGCTCACCTCTGCCGCTTCTGTTCCTGCTCCTGGTGGGAGGCTTCCTGCTAGACTTGGTCAGGGGCTTGGTTCTGGGAGTGGTATGGGCGGTGACGCAGTTACCTTACCTGCGAGCCCGACCTACCAAAGGTTTGGTTTTGCCGCGGAGCACAGCGCCAAAAGATTCGAGAGGACTCTCGCCCACTTATCGTCTGGGGGCGACAACGACCCAACCTCTGCCAGGCTTTTCCAGGGCCAGTCTCCTCGACAGAACACAACAAACGGCGGGCTGGCTGCCTCGCGCTGGGGAGGCGGCCCCCAAGCTCCAGCAAACATCAACGGCACCCCAATTAGCCACGCGCGGGAGCAGCTTATCCGCCCGTCGTGGCGCACTACCTCTTCGGCCGAGCCGTCCTCGCAGCGCGGATACCCTGACCAGAGCCTGCGTACCTACGATGGTGCCGACTACGAGTCTCGCGACAGGCCTGACCATCTACGCTACGACCATTCCGGTGCTGATCCAGAGCAGGGTGGAAACATATTCGCCAACAACAACACCCCTGCTACCCAGTTCGCTGGCCCCGCCAACGACACCCGCGCCTGGCCCTGGGACTACCCGCGCTACATCCGCCGCGCCTCGCAGACACGGCAGTACCGGCCCGAGCCACCCCTGACCCAGGCCCAGCCCATCAATGTCGGGTCCTCGTTTGGCGCTGCTTGCAAGTTTGGTACGTTGCCCTCGCACTTCGCTGTTAGGCTCTCCTTATCCATCCACCCTCTCACGAACTCCCCCGTCCCTTCGTCACCTATCCAAGGACAAGTATGTCAACCTCTGGAGAGAAAAAAAGCTAACACCTCTCCGAAAAACACAACAGCATTCCCCACCGCCACGTGCACGTCCACGTCCACGTCCACCTCGACAACCTCCCCGTCATCGACCTCGTCAGGGTCAATATCAATGTCGTCAACCTCCCCCTACGGCCCCATCGCTCCGCCCCTGAGGAACAGGAACCCGAATCCAAGAATTCCGCTTCCAAATCCGAGTCTGAACTCCCCTCATCAACATCATCAACATCAGTATCTCGCTCTGAGCAGCGGCAACAGCAGCAGCACTCTTGTCACTGGTCACACTAATGGCACTGGCAGTGGTAATGGCGCTAATAATGACACCAATGCTGCTGGGCCGGAGTTCCTTCCCGCGAGGAAGGTTTCTTTGAACGAGTCTGTTGTGGACAGGCACCACGCTGCCGTTGCTGGCGGCGCGGGGCAGGATGCCGCAGGGGAGGAGGTCGGTTGCTGACCCGGTTGGGAGACATGATGCACAGGTGGTCAGCGGTATCGGGAGGAATTAATTTGATGGAGGATTTCTTGGAAGGGGTTATGAGGTGAGGGAGTTGATGGAGCGTTGAAACATCAAGCTGTTTTGAAGTTGGTGTTGTGTTGTGTGCGGGAAAAGGAGAGGAGAGCAGGAAAGTGGAGTTTAGGGGGTTTATGTGTTTTTGTTTATTTCCCCTCTCTCCATTCCTCCTCTTCTCCTAGAACTTACCTATCCGGTTTTCCTTCCCTTCCCCGTTTCCCTCTTTTTCTCTCAGCCTTTCTATGTAATCATCTCGCGATTCTTCATCTCATTAAAACCCTTCCTTGCCCTCTCCTATCTATTCCAGGGTCTCTTATGCGGACTCGTGCTTCCCTTTGTTTCTTCGTAGGGGAATAAAAAGCTATGTGAATTGTGGGCATCGGAATGGATTTGGGACCTGGTGTCACAAGAACAACACATCGGAGGTTACAGTAGGAAAGTAGAGCGGGGAATCATGTCAAATAGGCGCCACATCACACGGCTACTCTGTTTGTTTTCATTCTTCTAGGCTTTGTTTTTCTTCCACAGATATGATATGATGCTGCTATGCAATGATGATGGGGATAAGGAATGGATAGAATCGCATACGTGCGAGATTCGTTCGGTACCTGAGTTTCTTTTTTCGAAATTTTGGTGGCAAACATGGTTCGGGCGAGATTGACGGAGAGGGTATACCCTTCATGGGCGATGGGTAGTCAAGGTAGATACTGTCCGGTATGTCTTCCATTTGCAGGACGTCCTGCGAGGGAGGATGTGAGATGTCCCCGGCCGATGACCTGAAACGATGGTTGTGAGGGAGCTGGGGTTGGAGGTTGGGGGCCGGGAGCAGGCGTCCTGCATGTGAGTGGTGGTGCTGAACGAGTTGTGGTTGGAGCGTTGAGGAGGAAGATGCATCCAGGAACGGCTACCTCTCTCCGAAATTTTTCTTCAACTCTCATACCCCGTCGCTCCTACTGGTCCCTGTCTAAACCTACATATCTGTGGAGAGCACGGCATTTGTGAATTCCGGGCCTCAGAACTCGACTCATGGATTCTCATCTTGGACACAGCATGATTGACCATGCATGAGTACTAGTGACTGCATGTGAAGACCGTCTTGTGGTTCAACTCGGCAACCGTTTGTCGTTTTTATTTTTTTTTTATTTTTTTTTCTTTTTTTTTGGGCTTACAGCTCCTTCCCTGTCCATTATGAGTACGGTAGAGACCGCAAGCTAGCGACATCATCCACTTATCGGGCCTGTATACCTACCGAGGATGATGCAAAGCACATAACGCCAGCACAAAATGAGGAGGCTATTGCAGTGGGAAGGCAGGAAACTGCTCTACCCGTTCTTTTAGGCCCTAAGACGGATAGCAAGGTCGGGGACCATCTGGCACTGCGGTGTCATCAATCAAGTAACAGTCCTTCTCTATGCCATTCCCGAGTCCTAGACCATCTCTGTACACCTGCCAAGGCTGTCCCTATGCACCGACCATCTTCAACGCCTGGTTGCCGCCGATTCCTTCGTCCCAATTATGATTCCCTACTAAGCAGGGTTCCTTTTCATGAAGCAAATACATCTCGTGATCTAGTGCGCCAATCCTTTTCTGCCATCAGAAGCCTTGATCCCAAGCCCATCAGCGCGCCGTCAACTGCCCTTCCATTTCCTCATCCACCTGAGCGTACCGGGACGCCCGCAGGATGTTCTAGAAACCCGCCACGACCCCAGTCATCAGATCCTCGTCCTCGACCTGGTTCAGAAACGACAGGTCATAGTCCCGCCGCGCGTCCTTGTCCTTCTTCTGCTGCGTGACCAAGAACCGCACGAATTCGCGGTTCGTGCCCAGCCGCTCGTTCGTTGCCTTGACCAGCGGCTCGAGCTCCGCCAGCTGCTGCGCCGTGCGCGCCATCTTCTGTGCGAAGTCGGTCTCGGACAGCTCGTCGTCCGTTTCGTGGAACGCGAGGTAGGCCGGGCCCCCGTCGGCCGGGCGCTCGATCACGCCGCTCAGCATACCCTCGTCGATCATCTGCTGCACCAGCGCCTGGATCTCGGCCTCGGTCACGAGCGGCGCCGCCGTCTCGGCGCTCTGCGTCCGCGCGCGTATCTGCTCGAGCGAGATCTTGGTGTAGACCCGCCGCAGGTTCAGGATCTGCCACCGCTGGTAGTGCTGCATCACCAGGCGCATCAGGTTGAGGTTGTTCTCCTCGCTGAAGAACTGCGGGCCGACGCTCTCGAACTCAGTCTTGAGCGACTCGGCCGTGCTCTCCTCGAACGCCTTGCCGATCGCCTGGTACGGCTTGCCGAGGGTGGAAAAGGCCTTTTGGGCGCCGCCGGCCGTGTGGCTAGGCAGTGTTGGCGCTTTGCCGTTGAGGAGCAGCCCCACGAGCATCCATTTGTTGTGCGCTTCCACCATGATCTTGCTGCAGGAGTGATTGTCTCGTGCGGGGTATGTGATGACGCGCTCCAGGGCGTCGAGAGCCTGTGCCCATGACCGCCGCTGGATGAAGCACAGCCCGCGAAGCAGATCGTACTGCAGCACGTCGCCGCTGCTGAGCTGCTTCGTCAGACCAGACTCGATCGTGATGTATGATACCGGCGGCAAGTCCAACGCACAAAGCGGCCGCGTTTCCAGCTGGCCCTTGGCGCCCGGGTAGAATACGACGTTCTTCTCGAGAACTGGCAGCGCGTGTTCGACGTTGTCGGTGTCGAATGCGAGCTTAACTAGGGCGACATGGTACGAGGTGAGGACCGAGCCCGTGGGGTCGAGCCGGAGGAGCGCGGTTGTAAGGAGCTCTACTGCAACAGAGGCCTAGTCCGGTCAGCAAGTGCCGAAGGGGGCGGTTTAGAGGCCGCTACCCACCGGAAACAGCGTCCCGCCTACAAGCCAATCGAGAAGGACCGAAAAGGCTTTCCCCGCGTAACGTATCTGGCGGGCGTCGAATGTGGAGAGGAAGATGGAGATTTTCGCCAGCAGCTCGGCTTGAGGTAGACTGTTGGCGGAGCGGGCGGCTATGAGCAGGCTCAGGTGCGAGATGGAGTTGAGGGCTGGATCGACGTGCTGTGAAGGGTCAGCGATTGCCTTTCTCGAAACCGAGAGTAACGGTCCACCTACGTCGAGCAGCTGGGCAGCAAACTCTTTGAAGCTTTGTGTCACAGCTAGCTGGTCCACCTTTTCGCTGTGCGACTTTGCAGCCCAGTTGTACCGATCATCGTCAGGAAGCGCGCCGGCTGGCGGGAAGTCGAGCAGCGCCGAGGCAAGATGATCCATCTGCGACGAGTCGGTAGTGACGGCGGCGACCTCGGTAAACTGAGGAAGGTCCTCCGTAATCTCGTGAGAAATGTATGTAGACCAGACAGCGGAATCGTTGGTCGGTCTGCTACCAGTGACGGCACTGCCTGTCTACCAATGTTCTGCTGGTATGTTAACTCCCCGTGAGAACAAATGAGTGTGGATGTAAATTGGATCGTTGGTGTTGAAGTCGTTTGGAGAGAACTTCTGTGGTCTAATGCTGGAAGTTGACTGGAGCTCCCCGCGATAGGAAGCCTACAGGCAGGCAAAGCCCCACTTGAGCACTCATGGCAATCTCTCCGCTGCCTCTGTCCTCAGATACCAAGTCAATCCCACTTTAATTTGGCTGCCACACCCCTTTACTTTGGAGCAGCCAGATGGCTCAGGATAACTCTTGAATATTGTGAAGCCGTATATATCTTCGAAAAAGCCGTCAAAACGCGTTTTATGGTTTTTTTGAGCATTGGTTGAAAATCTGGGAGCTTCTCTATTGGCAGAACCTTCCACCACATGCCCCTGTCGGTTTGTTTTATCTCCCGTCTCCAACCCACTTCATACACGGCTCGCCGAGATCAGAACTTGAGAAGTGAAAATGGTCTACGTATCATTATTGCTTATGAGCGAGATCGACAAGCGGCTTCCGAACTCCAATCCTGCACAATCATGATAGCCAGTTGCTGTCACAGCTCCTTGTCAGTCCTTCCCCGTCGAAACCAAACCGAGAAAGCACTCCATCCCACCTACACAGCCGTTTTGTTACATCTGGCTCATCTGCTTGATGAGCTCGGCCAGCTTGTTGCCTTCTGACTTGTAGTCTATCGCCGCGACGCTCATGACCTGGTATCGGACCCTGAGATCCAGATGTCAGCAGGCTGCTCAAAACGGAGAAAAGACAAACATACCTCGTTTGTTCACCATACGTATCCATCTTGGCACGGCATCGAAACACCAGCTTCCTGCAGTTGGCCGCCTCAAACGCGGCGCCGAAGCTCCCGTCCCCCCTCGACTGCATCTCCATGAGCTCGTCGGCCGTCTTGCCCATGATCATCTTGGCCTGCTCGTCGAAGCAGCTCAGCCAGATGTGGCCGGTGTGGTCGCTGATGTCGATGCTCATAATGTACCGGTACCGGGCCCGGTCGTGCGTCATGTCGCACTTCTCGCACCGCCACGTGCCGTCGCTCATGTCCGTCACCTTCTTGTTGCAATTTTCACTCAGGCAGGCCGGGTACGCAAAGTTCTCCTGCTTGATGTGCAAAATGGTCGCCTGGACCGTAAAGTAATCGACGTTCTCCATGCCGAGATTCTCCGCCTTCACCTGCCCAACCGTCTTGAACTCGTCCTTGTGGCCCGCGGCAGCCCCCATTGACGATAGGTTGCTGTGCGTCGCGAACGTGTTGTTCCTGCCGCTCGACTCGTACCAGCCCTTGAGCTTATGGGCTTCGGGAATGTCGGGGTCGATCGCCATTGTGCCCGATGACAAGAGTGACAGGCTACGCCCGCCAAAGTCGCTGACGCGCATGCCCTTGAAGGCAATGATGGACTCTGGGTTGGCGTCGAAATCGGTGGCTGTCTTGCCCCAGACGGTGACACGTACCGAGTAGCCCGTGTCGTCAACCAGCGTTAGCTCGCGCTTGTCGTAAGGCTTCTGCGTCGTCTTGGAAATGATCTGGTCCACCGGGTTCACCTCCTTCAGGACGCCAATGATATCGACCGTGGCATCCTTCTCTACGTCCTGTAACTCCTGAATGTTGCAAAAGTTGAAGCGTACCTGCGGCACGGAACTCTGGTCTTCAGCCTTCTCGATGACGGTGTCGCGCTCAAACATCATCTCGTAGTCGTTGGGCAGGTTGCTAAACTGCTTCTTGGCAAGCTGCACCTTGCAAGGGGTCGAGATGTAGTAGACTTGTCCTTCTTGCAGAAGGTCGTAAAACTGGTCGACCTGCTCATTGAAGCCCGTTGCCCGGATCTCACCGCTCTCGTCCAGGAGATTGACGCTGAACAGCTTGCCATCACCGGTGTTCTTGTGCCACGTCCTGATGTCTGACTTGCTTGTGACGCGAACCTTGATGGTCCATTTGTTGGCGTATGGCGAAAGCGCCTCGACGGGGTATATTGTGCTCGCAGAATGCCCGCCATGACCGCCTCCGCCCCCGGCCCCGCCGCCCGTGTGAGAAGCGATCTGCCTCTGGACCTGCGATTTTGACTCCTGCACTGGTTCGCTCTTGGCGCCGTAGAAGCCCGCGCCGCCGATGGTCGTGTTTGTGATTTGCCGCTCGTTCATTGTGGCTTCCATGCTCTTCGGGTCGCCAAACTTGTCAGGTGTGCCGAGCGACGTGATGACTTCGAGGTCCAAGATGATCATAACACTAGATGAAGCTCGTAAGCGCCGGGTACATAAGAGGGCAGAGAAATAGGACGCACTTTTTGCCCTTGAGTGACTGGGCCTGGTATTGCCTGACGCGTACGATGGAGCCGCGTTGCAGCTGGCCGTCGTGCATCACATGGTTTGCTTGGGTGGCCAGCATGCACTGCACGTAGTTGCGGACGTCGCTGAGGACGATGCGGTACCGCTCGGAGCCCGGGGCTGCGGGGCCCTTGTTTTCGAGAAATTTGATATGGAGGCATTGCATCACCGGAACGGGGAACTGAGCGGCGGCGCGGTCGGAATCCGTGAAGATGGCCCTGCATCACGTCAGAGGACCTTGATATTCTTTACATTCCAGACTTTAGCTCACTCTAGGGCGCCTTGTGTGATATGTTCCATCTTGTACGGTTCTCAGCAGCGCTCCAATATGTTGCAAAAGCCTCGTGTGTTCGCAGATTGAAGACGTTGAAATCGGTGAATCAAAGGACTCGGTCCGAAGTTGGCGCTTGGAGATGCAAAGCTTTGGAGGGGCCGCGTTGGGCAGGCGCGAACGCGTCGAGGGGCAACAATTTAATGCGCCAGGCGCGTACAGTACGATTAGCCAAGAAGACAGTATTCTGCACTGTCTACTTAAAATGGACAGCACCTCAATCTCTGGAAACGCATGTCAGGAAGTCACAAGCCGGAAGCTCGGCGTTTTATAACCCGACATCAGCCCGGTTCCCAGTCATGAAACTTGGCCGATGGAAAACAGATCCGGAAACTTCAAGTCTGCAGCTGCAGAAATGTTCGACGAGAACTGCGGAGGCGCTTTCCTTCCATGGCCATTGGTTCGTTGGTGGAGAAGCGATGCAGTCTCCCCGCTATGTCGGTGAGGGGACAAAACAGCTTCTCATTTCATATCTCAAGCCGTTAATAACAGAGATCATATGCTGAAACCGAGCGCGCCGCCTTTCCACTCTCTTGCCCGGGACCATCTCTAGAACATCTTGAAGCTCAGTGAAAGAACACAACCTCAACCTTAGCTCATTTCAACCCCCGTAACCAACCGGACTGACCTTCCCCTGACCTCACTCACACACATCTCACCCACCATGCCCGCCTCAACAGCCCCGATCATCGACTCCCACATCCACCTCTACCCCTCTAGAGAGATCCCCTCCCTCGCCTGGTGTACGCCCTCCCACCCCCTCGCCTCGCAGCACTCCGTCGCAGAATACCTCACCGCCACCGGCCCGACTACAACCCCCAATCTCTCAGGATTCATCTTCGTCGAAACTGACCGGCACAACGCCTCCTCGACCGACTGGACCGCGCCCCTGCAGGAGATCGCCTGGATGCGGCGCCTGGCAACGGGGACACCCCGGTCTGGGGAAGGCCATTCGGCCGCCGACGCCAGACTCTGCCTGGGCCTGGTCCCCTGGGCGCCGGTGGCGCTGGGGCCGGAGAAGCTGGGCGCGTATCTGGAGGCGGCAGAGAGAGAGGCCGGGACCGAGACGTGGCGGCTCGTCAAGGGGTTTCGGTATCTGCTGCAGGACAAGGAGAACGGGACGGCGCTTGGGGAGGGGTTTGTCGAGGGGCTGAAAGTGCTGGGGCGGAAGGGGTACGTGTTTGATGTCGGCGTGGATCAGCATCGCCGCGGGAGGGTGCAGTTGGAGGAGCTGATCGAGATGATTGATCGGGCGCATGAGGGGGTCGAAGAAGGAGAGAAGGTGGTGTTTGTTTTGAGTGAGTCCGCCGGGGAGCAGCATGTGTGGCGGGGGGGAAGAAATAGGTGATGGTGTTGACTGTGGTGCTAGATCATCTCTGCAAGCCCGACTTGACGATTCTGAACCAGACTGACCCGTCATTCATTGCGTGGTAAGTTTCGGAACCTGTCTAGCACCACGAGTCGAGAGATCACTGACGAGAGTCATCTAGGCGCACCGCCATGTTCACGCTCAGTAAGTGCCGCAAGACTTACATGAAGCTTAGCGGCTGCTTCTCCGAGCTGCCTGACAAGCTCAAGGAGCGCTCGGCCGAGGACATTTTCTCAGCCATTCTCCCCTGGCTCGCCGTTGTGGTCGCCGCTTTCGGCCCGAGCAGGATCATGTTTGGCAGTGACTGGCCGGTTTGCACGGTGGGAGTTGGCGGCGAGGCCTGGAAGAAGTGGCACCGAATCGTTGAAATGGTGTGCGATCTGGCCGGCTTGAGCGAGCAAGACCAGGCTATGCTCTGGGGTGGGACGGCCAAGGAGGCTTACAAGCTTGACTGCTAGAAATTGATGCATTCCTTGCCGCCGTTTGCCCGTTTCCTCTACTCCTTGAGCTGCTCATCCACATACTTAGAGTGCAGTGTGATTCGAAATCGGACAGTGACGGGGCATAAAGCACATGTGGAAGAGAAAGGCGCAAAAGTTGAACTCAAAAGGCGAAGGCAGCAAAAGCTCACTGGCTAGCCCCCTTCAGTTGAAGGTAGCCAGCTACAAAACCCTGGGGAAAGTTTGCTTCGCGGGCGGCGATGGGGTGCGGTTGGCGTGTTTTATTGCCCCGGTGTTGGGTCGAACTGACGAGGTCTCGATAATGATCATAGATCTCTCGACAGCAACCCAACCCGGGGGTGACCACCGCCAATAACCATTTGGCTACTGGCTGTGGTCGGTGATATATGGGCGTGCGAACTTCTATGTCACGAACTGACTGCCCTTCCGGGAAACTCATCGGTCCCAATCCTTGGCCGCAACAACGCCAACTGCCACCTTGGTCTTCATGTTCTCCAAGAATCACACATACACAAACTTGGGTTTCCAGGATCGCTGCCACACAACCAGCAAAAGGACTTAAAACCAAGCTGAGGAGGACATGGTAGACTGACAACAGTTTTCCTGTTCAAACACGAAGCCCCATGATACTCAGGGCAAGACAAAACCGCGAGCGTCGCCAGAACCGTCGCCGTCATGAATGGAACGCAGGATGCACATAACCTGGCATCACACATGGGTCCGCATCCGGACCCGATCAACCCGCCAACCGACCAGTCTACGACTCCGACCCTGAATCAGACCCTCCCAGACTCAGCCCGACGACTCCATTCAAAGAAACGAAACAAAGGGCTGCCGACCAGCCGACCGGCCACGCGACGGAGCCACCTGCGGCCCAGTCCCGGCCCTGACCTGCAACGCTCCCGTGCCGCCTCGGTGCCGGCCTCGAAGTGCGCCAATTCGCAGTCAATTTCACCGAGCTCGTTGTCACCGTAGAGCTTCCTGGCCAGTTGATGCACCGTTCCCTTGGCAGCATCGCTGACGACGTTATCTGGTGACCCAGCTGTCAATCCTTTGTGCGAGTGATGGCCAGGCCGGAAAGTAGACTGGTTCGATGGTCGCGCCTGGCGGCGAATCGGCGAGCCAACCGTTTATGCACCCACCCTGAGGCTTCACACCCGCTGGCGGTATGCAATTTGGGTTCGACCCCATGCAACTTCGGGGTCACTGTGGCCGGTGCCTGGGTTCCCGGTACTGTGTTCGCGATTTCGGTGCGTCCTTTCCGCCAGTCGTACTCCGTATCCTATATCAGGAATATCGAAAGGGACAGAAGGCAACGTCAAATGTTGTTTATCCGGCATTGGCAACCGGTCACGAGGGCGCGCAGGCTTGCTGTCTGGATGAAGCCCAATGAAGGAGAAGCAGACGACAATCTTGCCCTGTCTTGATCACACCGGCTGTTGCCGAAGAGGCGAGACCAGGCAAACACGCATCGCGGCGCCTTGGAGAAAAGCAGCAAACAAAGAAGAGCATCCGAGGAATAATCAGTACCTGGGGGCGGAGGAAAATGACACATAGTCATTCCGATAAGCCCAACCGTCCCAGAAACTAGGAAGCCACCAAAAGGGCTGCCTGGTCAGCCATCGTCCCCCTCGGTCGAGGCAAAGGAGGATCACACTTTCGCGACAGCCGGCAGCATTCAATCGCCGAGCCCCAAGCAAGGGGAGCACCACATGCAAGCGGAACAGAGTACGACGCAGGAACCTCAATACCGGCCTTGGCGCTGCTTCCGGTCACACGGAAAATCTGGGGAAAGCTGCAGGTGTTGCAGGCGGTCAAAAACAAACCTGTGAGAACCCGCCAGCCGACGGGATTGCATCCATTTCGCTTGCCGGAAACCGGCAGCGACATCCGGCAGTTCGTTTAACCGCTAGCATCGGGACCAGATTTCCTTTTGGTTAAAAAGAAGGGAAAAACTGACAAGCTCACTAATTGCACTCCCCCCTGTTCACTGTTTGCGCGGCCGAAACTGCCTTCGGCCTAGCGCAGCCTACGCCAGCCACACCACATATCACAGATATCACCTCCATTGAGGCACACACACCGAATTGCACATTCAGTTGTTGTTGATTGCAATATACTTCGACCTTGTGAATATAGTGTTTTACCAGCCGGTTGATGGTATTAAAGCCTCCCGGGGTGCAAAAGTTGGGCCTGCTGAGCCCCACCTTAGCTGAAGAGTGGGCTAGCACAGAGGGTGGGGCCTAATTGTGGGGCTGAGCTTGCGGTAGTCCAAATCCAACGATCCTAAGAGGTTCAACCAGAACTCGTTTTTTAGGTACTGTAAGTTAGATGAATTTGTAGTGCTTGCTTGCTGGTAGTGAGCTCCTCGACTTGATGCGCTGACTCTGATGGCAATAGAGGTGGTGATCGGTGTGGCTTGCAGGCTGAGCTAGGCCGAAGGCGGTTAGAGCCGTACGAATAGGGGAATGTACAGTTCGTGGGCTCGGAAACAGAGACTCGGCTCCAGCGGCGCAGGGGTTTGGCCGTTGGCCGCCAGGTTTGAGAGTGCCATGGGCAACGCCATGCTGCCGAAAGTTCCAGAAGACTGCTTGAAACGGGTTTCGCAAGTGGGATGAAGCAGAGATGGACAGGCGGCGTCGCTAGCAACAGACGGACGGGGTTCCAAGACGGAACATACGCCGCAACCAGGAAGTGATGTCGTGCGGAAGGCTGACAGAGCCATGGTACCTTCACTGTTGTTGATGGTGCCTGGCTGGCATGCTCTGCCGCTCTCATCAGAGAGGATGCTCAGTAAAGACACCTATAGCGGCGCCGTGACAGCAGGCCGTATTGGCCGGCTTGGTAGGGCCGGATGCATGCGCCTCCTCCCCCTTTGCTCGTCAACTTTTATTATGTCGGCCTTCTTTCGGTCATAGCAATCTGGCGTAGTGCACCACGGAAACAGGAAGGTGAGCTCAATCGAGATGACTAGGTACAGTAATTAAGGGGAGGAATGCTGGAAATAACTGGTCAAAAATAACCGTAACACCACATTGCTTTCGGTCTTTCATCAACAGAATCGTGTCACCGAAGCCAGCGCCGAACCCTATGGTTAGCCTCCACAATGTCGAAACGTTATAAACAGTGCTGCGCAACAGGCAGCGATTTCCAACCCTTTCTCATTTCTTGTCGAGGCTTCAAAAACGCCGCCCGACTGCGTCGGCAAGGGAGCGAGTCGAATATGTTGAGACACTCCACGATCATTGACCCGCTCCAAACATCGAGGCTTCTCTAGCCAACCATATAAGTGTTGGAAAGCCAACAGCCACGATTTCACGGTGTTACGCTTTATGGGAGCCCTTAAAACAGTGAACTTTTCGAGTGCCCGGGACCAGCCCAGAATCTGTCAATTGAGGGCTCTGTCCTTCTCCTTCTCCAAGTTGCCTGGGTGCCTCCTAGACCTTATGCAACAGCTGTGTATTACCCCTGACCGGGGTACGATATCGGCAACCCAGTTTTCGAGTTTCAACTTCACTTCCAACAATAAGATTACTAGCAAATTAAGGTCTTACTATCTAACTATAATCCCTTCGACCCCTCCATATGCTTATATGCTAGGTTGTCTTGAACTATGTTTTATTAAAGATATAGTAACGTGATTCACCATTGACTCGGACACCCCATTGAGTCGGACACATTTTCCGGACTATGCCACTACAAACTGCCAAAAGTCCACCAGAATCTGATGCAATCAATTGAAACTACTCAGAATCGCTTAAGCTATCTATTTCTCCAGCCTCCGAGCATGTCCTTGCATTATGGCCAGTCTTGCGGCAGATGCCACAGAGCCGTAAACCCGTCCGACGCCTCTTTGATGGTCCTTCAATTTCCTCCTCAACGCGCTCTTCCTCGTCCACCATACCTTTCT